>NC_064552.1:6054159-6126659 GCF_023856365.1 Brienomyrus brachyistius | reverse complement strand
GACGGTAGCCTCGTCGCATGGGATTGTCAGTACATGGTACACTGGTTAGAAATGCTGGATCGCCCGCACTTCATTTGATGAAGTAATATATAGGAAAGTGCAAATCAGGTTATTTTCGGTGTGCGTAAATAAGGCTAATTATTTTTAAACCTTACATACAAGCAGGTGTGAGCCATGACACAGAAGAAAAAGTCTTCAGGCACAATAAACAAAGAGGAATCGCTTTTGTTTGCTAAGTGCTGTAGAGAGTTTGCTTGGATGTTGCCCCTGACAAACCCCAGCGTGTAACTGCACCACTGACAGAGATTTAAATTGGGAACTGATGGGGGTGACTGTCCTGGAGGCATAATTAGTTGATTGGATGGCAGAACAAACGCTGTGGCCGATATCTGACTCGCATATGGACGGACAGTCAAGCCCGCGTCCCCTTGGATCTATCCCTATTCGGGGCATTGAAAACGCAGGGATCTGAAAATATGACAATGGAGTACATGGGTAAACTAGCTTTTCATAAGCAAAATTTTTAAAGGTATTGGAAAGTTCAGACAATATACGACTGAGTTATGGTACGAAGACCCCATGTGAATTTTTTTATATATCTACAAGATTAACAGTTGTACAGTATAACGAAATAGCTCTGTAATCGTTTTTGAATGTACCCAAACAACACTGTAGACCAATCATTGTGGTTCCAATTTGATGATATTTGTTAGATTTAAAATACAAAGGCATTAAAATACAGTGTCAGGTTAACTGGTTATTTCAATGCATTTTGTCATTTAAATAAACGTCTGACATGTTTAATCGCGATGTTTAATGGTTCGTCTTAAGGCTCAGTGAAAATTTTGCACGCTCCGGTAACTTAAGAACAACATTTCTGCAAGCTTCCGGGAACATTTTCACCTGGATAGCAGCTATTTCGGGAATACCCTCTTCTTGCCAAGCAAATTCTCAAGTAACACAACCTTGCAGTCTGAATTGATTTATGTAAGTAGCACAGCAGATGATCAAATGTTTTGAAGTTCAACATTCACAATATAAAATGACAATGTAAATTATGGAAAACGGATTTCACAGAAATGAATTCAAAGCAGCGCATCTCAGGATTTATGAATGAATTAAATGTTATACAAAACTAGGGATTTTCATACTATAAACACATCAGAGATTCTGCTCATTTTCCTAATTAAAATTAACGAAACAAAATTACTATTAAGAAAATGAAGGAAGATACACCAAGAGTGTGAGATTGAGGTGATTGGTGAATTAGACGTAGGACCTGTGTTGGATATTCCTCTCGCTCCCATTGCTAAAGAAAACTAACCTTTTTCAATATTCTGTGAAATGGATGAAAATGAGAGATAATTAGTCACTAAGAGTGTAACAGCTGTGTAAAGAATACAAGTGCGAAGCATGTCTAGTCAATGCCAAGCTCATTAAAATGTGAACTCCACTGTCATCTAGTGGCAAACATTTCTAACGACACTAGCAATCATTTGCGCCGCAGCTAAAGGTGGGTGTTTTTCCCGAAAGCTTTGGACGGTTTGGACGAAATTATTTCGTACCAATTATCGTTCGTTACCCGAAACACTGTGTAACTAAAGCAGTTCGTAATCTCATTCGTAAATTAACGAGTGAGTGCACCCATTCGTTATTTTCTACGTCGATCGTTATTTGAACTTTTGCCTGCTGTTCTGTCACAGAGACACAGAGGTCGCTCTAAATATAAAACAAAACAACTGACGCTATTTTTGGACAACGTAACAACAACAATAGGTCAATGTTGCCATTTAGGCTGTAAATTAGCGTAAAACGGGCCCTTTGTATCTTTAACACCTGTACACAATTTCAGTACGTAATAGGCTTGTGCACAAATCAGAATTGAATTTAAAATGCCCATTGAATTAAATCTGAACTGCAGCTGCACACAGGATGCATAACTGCAATTCGTATTTGGATGTAAGGAAGTACAATTAAAATGGTCACACACAGTATATGCTGCATCATTGTTAGAAAAATGTCATGTTATTCAGAATGAAAGAATGTAACATTTAAAGTGTCACCCATGGAATGAATAATTTAACTGTGATTTTGTGGACTTCATACAGTCATAAAAGTAACCCGATCACAACCTATCTGACAACCTACAGACACTCACAAAATGCTACTGCATACTGTAAATATGATCATCATCAATCATCTATTAAATATACATCAACCATCTATTAAATTTATCATATAATAATGCAGCCCTATGTTTTGCTAGACTTAATATATCCGTGTTTTGTGACTGCATTGAATTCCTTTGAATTGAAATACATTCAATTCTTCTTCCTGTCATTGTAATTCATAACATTCTGTGAGCTGCGGTGAGTTCAATTCATATTCAACTTAATGGATGGAATAGGGCACAATTCATGAATTCTGTTTTGCACAACCCAGGTATCTAATGCTGTTATTTTGATCGATTTTTTTTTTTTTTATAAGATTTTTTTTTGTTTTACATGGGCACGGCTGATATTACAATGGTATAAAAATACCGCGTGACCTGCATAACAGTAGCCCGGCATCTTAAGAAACAGAGCTGAGGTGTGGGGCTGGTTGCATGTGGGCTATCCTGTGTTTGACAACTGAAATACGTGAGATCGATGTTCCTCTTCTCTGTCATTCTGTGTTTTTTTTCAATTGGACGATGGAACCAAGCAAGAACTACTTTAATTTTGTTAGTTAAATATCGGATAACGAAGGGCTTTGCCGCAAATCTCACTCGATCTTTATATACGTAGTTCGCTATCTTCTTCGTTATTCGTTAAGATTGTTCGTCATCGGAAAAGGCAGCCCCCGATTGATGTAGTGTTATTGCCACCCTGTGGTAAAACATTGAAACGACAAGGCAGCCCCGATGCCAGTCTGCCTTCAAAAGAAGAATGTCAAGCCCTGGTAAACTTCACTTAGCCTCTGATTTTTTTTTTATAACTGCAAACGCCCCTGCATCCACCTATCTTCAAACTGCTAATTCAGGTATATATATATATATATATATATATATATATATATATATATATGTCCTGCACCAGACCAAGGAGGCTCATTATTTCACCCCAGGACAGCCTGTATTTCTCTATTGAATTGTTCATTACTGAGATGGTCCAAAGGGTTCATGTCCACCTGCAAACTACTATTTAGTTACGCAGATTAGCTTCCACAATGGCTCTATTTCAGACTTGCACCGTTCTCTGTCATTGCTGGTCATGAGGGCTGATTCACCTTCCCACTTCAAAAGATGTGACTGAACACATAGCAAGTCTGATTGGTTAGCTCATTATATAGCCTACCAGGGTTGCTCAGAATTTATGAATAGTGGCCCATTCTATTCATCAATTGGGTTTTGAATTAAATGGCCCACACCCTGGCAAATGTTGAATTGGAATGACAGGAAGAAGATTTCTTTTTTAAATTAAGTTCAAGGCAATTTAATGCACTCAACACAGGAATGTCATTTAATGTAAATTTACTTTCACAATGGTATATATTGACCTTTTAATATGTAATACAGAATGAAGTGAACTTTATATCTGCATGATTGTAAGATTTAAAAAAAATGTCTGTTTTAGCCTATTCTAACAATGCATATTTTTTTATATAGTTTTTTTTCCATGTGCATATATTTTTATTTATATATTTAGCATATTTAGCTGTTTATGTGTGCTACCCTTTGTGAGGAGTCTTCAGTAAGCTTTTTCCTGTGAGTGTCCGTGTAGGTTGTCAGGTGGATATGGCTGTGACAGGGTTACTTGTATGATTGTATGAAGTGCTCTTTCACCATGGTGCACAAAATGACTATTATATTCTTTATTCTATAGGCGACGTCTCAGATATGGCATTCATTATAAATAATAGTGACAAGCACAGACTTTTCAGTCAGATGCTCGAACAGGGGGGCATTTCTAAAGAGTACGTTTTGCTGCATAAATATTTGTGATCGTTGTGGGGGGGTTCAGTGTATGCTGTTTATATAAAATGCTGTGTAATTCATATTGAAACTTCATATTGCACTTGAACTATGAATTTATGTGAAATCAATCCCATTTTAATTCTACTTCCTTATATTCAAATTCGAATTGCGATTCTGCACCGTGTTTTAAACCAGTTTTATGGATTCAATATGATTTTCAAAGTCATTCTCAAGTCACTTCTGAATTATGAACCCTGCTATGTACCCAAATTGCAAACAAGTGTTAGAGGAACGTGTCCTTTTGCGCTAATTTATACTTTACATTCTAGTTATACATTATTTACATTATACATTGTAGTATATTGCAATATTAACCCCTTATCACCATTATCAAGTTGTCCAAAAGAGCGTCGGTTGTTTTTTTGTTATACCTGTAGGGCGACCTCTGTGTCTCTGTGACAGAATAACAGGTAAACGTTCAAATAATGAGCGACGTAGAAAATAAGAAATGGGCTGGAGCACTCCTAAATTTACGAGCAAGATTACGAACTACTGTAGTTACTAAGGGATTCGAGAAACACTCTCTAATTAAGTACTGCTTTTGGGAAACTCACCCCACGTCGGAGTTTAAGGGCTGATAATCCAGCCAGTTTAGAGTATACGGACGGGGTGTCAAACTTTGATATGTAGGCCTATATAAATAATATGGAATTATAAGACTAATACACAACAAAATATACAACAAATCACATACGTAATTTTTATATTGCAATACTTATTATAACAAGGGCAACATTTATCTGATGTGTCATTATATAAGCATGTTTTGTGTACAACAATACAGTAAATGATTTAAAATCTAGGATAATAAAGATAATGTGCAATACAAGTTAAAACAGGTGGGCAGGGATGTTGTTCATATGTGCAAGGGAGTTTAATCCAAGAGAACAAAACAATAGTAGGATTCGATCTATTTTGTTGCAGGAGAGGTTTAAAAATGCACAACTGGATTGTCGATTGATAATTTCCTAGATAATGTTCCTTTCTTTTCAAAGTTATCCGCGTATCCCTTACCAGCTGAAGTTCAGCGGTTACACTTGGTTTGGAGCTCAACGGAAAAAAATGTGCAGAAGAAACCATACCCATTATGTAATCCGACGGCACAGGGATTGACGTAATGACGTTGATGCATACTGCCACGAATTCGCATGCGCTACGGAAAGCGAACAGAAGATGGAGTTCTTATAATGGTCGTTAATTGGTTTTACAATGAAAGCAAAACTTCACGCCAAACCAGACATGCAGACTGCAAGACAGCCAATACAAATAATAGAGGGCAAAAATTAAATTATTAAAAATACAGATACATTAAATAAATTCAAGTACAAGCGGTTGCGCAATACTTAATTGATGCATTTTCACTCATGAGAAAAGCTATAGCAATTTGTATTAATAATACAGTAATATATTGTTGCTATTATACTAATATAATGTTTTCAGTGGTGTACGATGATTATAATGGGCCCCAATGCAAGTCCAAGCATCAGCAAACATCTTTCATATACATCTACTTCTATACTTGTGCACTGCGTACTGAAACGACAAACGTAACAGTGCAGAACAGCAGAAAACAAATCTCATCAATTCAGTTATATTCAAAACATTTCATTAGCGCAGGTTTTCTTAGTGCTAACTACCTAGCCTCTGTTCTCAAGAAAAGTAGTGAAATATTAGAACTAGTTAGTAATACTTTTTAAATCCAAATAACTAGCTGCGATAACAACAAACCTTTCCATTTTCTTTTTTTCCCATCTTTTTCACATTTTTTTCCCTGGGCCGCAGATTCTTTCAACTGTTTCATTTTCTTGCCAGTTCATTGACTGAGGAGTGACATATTTTTCTGACATTTGATGGGGCTGTGTGTGATTATCCCATCGATAGATATCAATATTTCAAGAGCGTAACTGTAATGTCATGTAGTGTAACCAGAGGTATTTCTTCTGATATTGTTCACTGGCTCCTTTGCGCCCCCTAGTTAAGCGTCACGCTAGATCAGTGTTTCTTTGCCCAGTTCTCATGGACCCCCCAGACAGTCCACATTTTTGCTCCCTCCTGGCAAAAACATGGACTGTCTACCGGTCCCCGATGACTGGATTGAGGAAGCCTACCCCAGACGATCACCGATGTCACCGATAGGGCAGGCTGCATGCCCGCAAACGAAGCCTCTGACCCTTAAGGGTTAAACTAATAGATTAATAGCCTCCTTATCCTCCCTGCGAAGGGGCCCATTGACCTTCTGTGGGCCCCACCTGTTTCTGTGGGGCCCCGTGCAGTTGCACTGGCTGCATTGCCTAGAGTTCCACCAGTGAATGTTTCATATAATCCAACTAACCAATCAGAATTCCATTTCTGTACTTTAAAAGGTACAATATCCTACAGCTAAGGGTACAATTTCCAGATCCTTGAGGGTACAACTCCAGTGACAAGCAAAGGTACACATTTTCCCCCTTTTTTAAGAGTGTATAGGTCAAAAGCTGATAGATGATAGCGGAATGGGTGTATCTACAGTAAGTTAGCCTTAATGTGTAATTGTGCACGTTTAGCCTGCAACAGACCTGGAGATCTCTTCAGGCTGTTCCCTTGCCTCCTGGCCAAAGTTGCTTGAAGTAGGACTGATGCTCATAATCACAATTTACTGGATAAGTTGTTATGGTGCATGGATGGATGGATGGATGTGTGAATGGGTACACACAAAATAATGTGTGAGATTCTTAAACAGTTGCCTTGTTCATATCCAGAACCTAATACATATCAAACTGAACTGATTATGGTTTTCTGTAATGAAGCAGACGCGGAGGTAATCCTGTGCCAAGACTGTGAGACCATTGTGTCAGGAACAATCCTGAGAAAAGGAGTCTGGGCTAGGAAAAGGCACATTACCTTAAAAGCTCCCCCACATGTATGTGGGGTGAGTCACCCAGCTGATAATGTCCAGTCATAACCTAGATAGCAGCTATCAGTTTGACTTGACCTGCTCTTGTTTGGTAGCGATGTCATCCGCTCTTAAGGCAGGCCTGCTTTTCGTTTGCGGGTGCAGGTTCAGCGGGTGGTGGCTTCACATCCAGAGACGTGGGGGCCGCACGGCCCCGGCTGTCAGCATTTATCAGCAGGCCGAACCCCAAGGCGCCCGCCTGCATGCTCTGCGTGATTCTACCCAGAACCAAGCCACCATGACCGGGAGCAACTGCGGCCCTCACAGGCTAGGCCTCATATCTTAGCACGCTTCCTCTCTCTAGCACAGGAGTCGACGTCCTCTGACACATCAAACAGACGCCTGAAAGCCTTCAGCTTCCAACGCGGTGGCATCTGATTCGCCAGCGGGTTATTGGATCACACATCCCAGTCTGGTCTTGGTGCAGTTAAGATGGGCGTGTTTGCTCAAGAGTTTTGAGGAGCAAAAAAGCAAAATTTAAAACATTATTTTTATTATAGGGATGCTTTTGTGTATTCTTATATGAAATCCATTCTATCAAATAAATGAAATTCCGAGTAAGATATATGTCACACATCTTTACACCGAATCAGGACCGACCTGACCTATAAGCGACGTAAGCATTCGTCAAAAGTGCCATTTCATTAGGGGGCGCAAAAGAGCGAGGGGGAAAAAAATCTGAAGATATACCCCTGGGTACATTGCATAACATTACTGTAACTTGTAGCAGTTTTTGCAGAAAACATCAATAGTTTATTAACAATAAAATTAATATATAGATATAGACATGGGGGCGGCATGGTGGTGCAGTGGTTAGCACCGTTGCCTCACACCTCTGGGACCCGGGTTCGAGTCTCCGCCTGGGTCACATGTGTGCGGAGTTTGCATGTTCTCCCCATGTCGTCGTGGGGTTTCCTCCGGGTACTCCGGTTTCCCCCCGCAGTCCAAAAACATGCTGAGGCTAATTGGAGTTGCTAAATTGCCCATAGGAGTGCATGCCTGAGTGAATGGTGTGTGAGTGTGAGCTGCGATGGGCTGGCCCCCCATCCTGGGTTGTTCCCTTCCTCGTGCCCATTGCTTCCGGGATAGTCTCCAGACCCCCCGCGACCCAGTAGGATAAGCGGTTTGGAAAATGGATGGATGGATGGATATAGACATACAGTACTGTGCAAAAATCTGAGCCAGTCAAAGAAAATGAAGTTTAAATGATCTTCATGTTGGTGTAAAACCGTGACATTATGTCTGTCAGGATGTCAGTTGAGCCATTTCACCTCCCCTAAAATCACCACAGAATCTCACACACCAGCGTATTTATTCCTGACTCGACCACTAACACACCTGGCACAGCTAATCAATATCTCATTGACTTTTCTTAACTAATTAAATAAATGAATGGATTTAATGGTGGTGAAATTGAATAAACACGCGGAATGTCTGAGGTACCGTTGAGGAGAGGTTTGGGAACTGAAGCGGTGTTCATCTAGCCATCCAACAAGGTATCAGTAACTTTTTGGAGAACAGAAAAAACAATCTTACTAGTTTTTATTATGTTAGTTAGTTTGCATATGTTATAATGTTAAATTTTCTGAGAAAATATACAATTACTATCATGATGAACAGCCTTAAACATTTTCTTTGACTGGCTAAGACTTCTACACAGCGTTGTATATGTATATATAAACAGCTGGAAGCATAATACTATTATTTCGGCATATTATAAAACTTAATATAATACCTTATATATAATGAAATACCCTAATGCAGCATATTTTTTGCCAGGCATTAAAAATTAATATCTAAACTTTTCTGAAGAACCTTGCACTTTTAAGAACTTATTAATGGCCTCGCAGTGTTACTCCAGCACATGACAGTTGGGTATGCTGCCCCAAACGATGCTACAATGAATGAATGCTACAACAAAGAGTTTTTATCAGTAAAATCCGGATGCAACATAGGTGCTACAACGAACGCAGGGGAGTACTATTGGCAGACGTAGCAAACGTGTGCGCATGACGTGTAGGAGCATTCCTGCTTTGATCAGAGCATCAGTCATCATCTTTGTTATCACTTGTGAGGGTCAGATATCAGTTTAGCCGGTAATCTGCTCATTTACACCTTTAGCAGTGAAAATATATATTTTTTTCTGTTATTGTGTTATATCATTTTAGCCATAAGCCCGCAAAACAGAGCTAGAAAGCTAATTAACTTGAAGAAATAATTTCCAAGCAAGGACGTAGAAAACGTGTAGAAGTGCTAAATATGGTGTTTAGTTAAATCAGTTATCGGTACAATTTGACATACGCAAGATTTCTTATGATTTTATTATGGAACGTATGATTATAGTTCGCATAGGGAAAGACCTCACGCTTTTCACATGCATTAGGTTATTTAAACTTTTTAATAAGGAAAGTTTGTTTAAATGTTTCACTAAGGAAAATCTTCGTAATTTTACATGAACTATAAACAAACGTTAAATAAGTTAATTTGACATTATTCTTACACTTTTGATTTTGAATTATATTTTTCCTGAGTAAATAGTTGTGTAGGATATTAACTTTGCTCTCGGCTGTGGGATTGGAAGGGAATACCCCTAAATAGATATATTTCAGAGTATGCTAGGATGAGAAAAGGTTGTAATGAACAATGTTCTAGAACCAATTATGTTTGTTCCAGCATACCCCACTGTATTTCTCCAGATTGACAGGTGGCGCGTTCCCTAATGAAAACAACATCTACAAAGGCTGTCACCTCTCCTGCTTTTCATTCATGATCTCATAATCACAGCCTGGACTCCGTCGACGGACAATCTTTTTAACATCTGAACGGGTTTCGCTTCAGCTCTAAATTGGTATTCAGGTCCCGTACCCACAGAGAACAGCGGCACAGGTCCCGTGTGTGTGTGGAGTTCTACTCGTGTTTGTCTTAATCTGTCATGGAGACCTGACAGTGAGATTCATCTGATAGTGGCTAGAGAAGAGTTGGTGGGGGGGCAATAATTAAACCTTCTGGCATGTGGGAGGACTAGTGGGCGGGAGAACTGACAACTAGCATGAGAACTAGGTGTGAGATTGTGGCACTCTCATTGCCATTCAAGGCATGGGAAGTTCAGGTTATGTGGCTGGTCATCGACCTTCCCGGGGAACATGTGGTAACTCCCACAGCGGGGTGGGGGGGGGGGGGGGGGGGGGGGCGGCATCCAGAGGGTGGTGGGAGAAGTGGCACATTGCACTGTTCTGCTTACGTTGCTCATGCTTTGACGTCAGAGCCTAGTTACCTACTCAGGGGTTAAAGGTTCATAATCACCAGTCTAGGTCATTACATGTCCAGATGCAACCTCAGAGAAGGTGTGGTGTACAGCCCTAGACCCTGTGCCTTCCAGGGTTCCTTTGAAAAAATGAACTCCATCTGTATATAAACCCATTTTCCAGTAGCTTATCCAGTTTAGGGTCATGGAAGATCCTGGAGCCCATCCCAGGTAGCATATAGGGCACAAGGCCGTAGATTTGGGTTTGGTCGGGGGGGGGGGGGACATGTGCCTAGCAATGTGGTGGGAGTGCTGTGTATGTTTGGGGGGGGGTTTACTCCCTACCAATGTTCTAACCAAACCTACACCCTTGATAGGGTGCACACACTAACATACACACTATACACATGCGCACACTAACACATACAGATTATGGACGACTTAGAAACGCCAATTGTTCTAACTGCATCTTTGTATCGCAGCACTCAAAGGGAACCTTCCCAATGCCAGGAGAGCATGCAAACCCCACATGCCCCGAGTGGGGGTGGGATCAGTACCCCAGAGCTGCCCACAGAGTCACTCTGCCACCCAAAAACTGAGCCTCTGCTATATATTTGCAAATCCTTTCATTATTTAGTTGTTTTAGCATTACGATTTTTTCAAACTAATAGTTGCAACCAATCAAAACATACTGCACCAATTTAGCTTAGGTGTCCTTGATGTACATGGTACTACCTATTATCTGACAGGGACATTGAAGGTTTTTATTATTATCAAGAACATAAAGATCATATTTGTGTTCTTGGCGAAAGTCTACTTGCTAACACTGCACATGAACAAACTTGGGGTGAATCATGGGATTGGTCTCGTTCGGCAAGGATGCAACTAATGCCTCCTCGATATTTGGGACGGAGCAAGAACAACCTGCTGGGATTTTTGCCGTCCTCCGTACTCCTGTACCTGAGTATTGGAACTGGTCTTCGGCAATGGAAGATGGTGTAAAACAGGTACGCAAGAACACAATTATGGTCAAGTACACATATTGAGGAACACCCAGAAAGTCCCAAATAATTACGTACACGTAACATTTGATACATCCATCCATCCATCCATCTTCCAAACTGCTTTATCCTACTGGGTTGCGGGGGGCCCGGAGCCTATTCCGGAAGCAATGGGCACGAGGCAGGGAACAACCCTGGATGGGGGGCCAGCCCATCGCAAGGCACACTCACACGCCATTCACTCAGGCATGCACTCCTATGGGCAATTTAGCAACTCCAATTAGTCTCAGCATGTTTTTGGACTGCGGGGGGAAACCGGAGTACCCGGAGGAAACCCCACGACGACATGGGGAGAACATGCAAACTCCGCACACGTGACCCAGGCGGAGACTCGAACCCGGTTCCCAGAGGTGTGAGGCAACAGTGCTAACCACTGCACCACCATGCCGCCATTTGATACCTATCTTTTTATATTTACTTTTTAAATTGAGGAATTTCCTTACCCAAAACACGCATGGAAGTACAAGCCTCCGATTGGCTGTCAAAAGTAACACAGTTATTTTTAACATCATTTCCCTCTGATTTGCCTTTGAGATGCCGCTGCGCCCATGAATTCCTGGTGCTCCAATTCTTGCCCAAGTTAATCCTTGCGAATCCATCATGATCTCCTCATCCTTAAGGAATGGAAGGAGATGCTCACACACTGTTGACTCTTTAGAGTGTGTTTTCATGTGAGTGTATGTTAATGGAATGGTGTTAGCATCCTTTCAGTGACACAACCATTATAAACATTTCACAAGTACGCAACTAACCACAAACATATATGTGGTGACGAAAAACCACAAAACCGAAACACACCGTATCTTCGAAGATGAACAGCATCACAACCAAATCTTTTTGTAAACATACAGCATATTGCCTGTATTGTGTTCACTGTCATAAGCTCAGCTGTTGTCAGGAAAACTACAAATAAAATAAACATGTAAAAAATATATAATAAAAAGCACTTAAACATCGCGGATATACCGATTTTACAGGGGCTTTTGGGTAACGTACCCCTGTTTGGCCCTTTCATTTTGCGAGTTTATTCATCTTTGATTGGCCAGTTACGGTCTTGCGTATTGTCTTCCTGCGTGGCGGATGGATAGGAAAGAGAGACGGCATGAAAAGAACGATCCATCTCCATCACTTTAATGATCATCCTCATTAATCTGATGTTAACCAATCACGCGAAGATCGCCGCGCCCCTTCACGTTCTCCTGAACTTCATTAAGCCTTTAGCGCATTAATGTTCCGCTCTTAATGTCCTCTTAGCGCTGGCTGCTGCTGGATCGCCTGTCACTACCACCCCCCTCCCCGCCCCCTCGAAACGCGAGGAAATAAAATCCAGCGAGTGAGAGGCGATGAATCGTTGGAAACCGAAAGCAACTAGAAGAGTCGGATATCCTCAGGGCAAGGGGAGTAGAGGGTTTAATTTGGCCCATGAAATCATAAACGCTACGACTGCGGGCAATCAATCTTCAACCTGTCTGCTAGACGTACGGGGGTCCCGGGTGAGCAGAGATCCTCGACGTGAGGTTTATTGTAATTTCCCCCAAATTGATTCCCTTTGCGTTTCGGCAACACCCTTCAACGCGGGTGCCCATGTGAGTCCAATAAAAAACAGGCGTCCCAAGTGGGGCGCAAGCCGCCAGTGCGCGTCATCCTGACAGCTGACTTGTTAATGGATTCCCCGGAGAGGAAAGGGGTCTGTTCAGCGTCTGGATCTGACGGATTCTGTCCTGAGTGCCTGGATGAGAAAAGTCATCTAACACAGAACAACAGGCCAACAACACATTTAAAGGTAAACTGCGTGTGTTCACTCCTGACATTCATTCTGCGCAAGATGAACAAACCTTATGTCAATAAAACATCACTTAGACATCTGGTATCATTTTACTGTTGATTTTGTAATATAGAAGCAGCGAATTTGTTTAGGTCATAAATTCCGTTCCCTGTTTACTGTGGTAGACCACTGAAAATAGAGGCATCACAAATTGCAGCCCTTTTATAGTGTTTCTCGGTATGTGGATGCAATATTCAGTGCCCAGTAACATAAAAGCGGAATAGCCTGCATTAAAACAAAAACGAACCTGTACGACCTCCCCACTTTCCCAGCGTATTGCTATGTTAATGACTGTTACAGGTTGAAGATTCATGATGCATCTCTGCATCAGTCATCCTCCTATTAAATTTATGCGGCTGTTACATTTTGTCCTTGATTGTGAATCCTTTTAGCAAACTTTTGATTTGTTAATGTTGTGACA
Organism: Brienomyrus brachyistius; assembly: GCF_023856365.1. NCBI lineage: Eukaryota > Metazoa > Chordata > Actinopteri > Osteoglossiformes > Mormyridae > Brienomyrus > Brienomyrus brachyistius. The sequence goes on along the minus strand of NC_064552.1, from coordinate 6,113,161 downwards.
AGAATATGAACTCATATCTCAGAGAGACATATCATATCTATTTGTCCACTCATGGATGGATGGATGGATTTAAGTATCAATACTTGTGTTCGGGGAATTTTAATAATTTTAATAACTGATGACGTTAAGCTGGGCAGCATGGGGGGGGGCAGTGGTTGGTACAGCCACCTCACTCCTTTAGGACCTGGGTTCAATTCTCCACCAAAGTTCTAAAAATATGCTGAATAAAGTAATAAATGAATATAATAAATAAAGTAAATAAAAATACGCTAAAAATATGCTGAGGCTAACTGGAGTTAGGGTGTGGCATGGTGGTGCAGTGATTAGCACTGTTGCCTCACACCTCTGGGACCCGGGTTCGAGTCTCCGCCTGGGTCACATGTGTGTGGAGTTTGCATGTTCTCCCCATGTTGTCGTGGGGTTTCCTCCGGGTACTCCGGTTTCCCCCCACAGTCCAAAAACATGCTGAGGCTAATTGGAGTTGCTAAATTGCCCATAGAAATGCGTGTGTGAGTGAATGGTGTGTGAGTGTGCCCTGCGATGGGCTGGCCCCCCATCCTGGGTTGTTCCCTGCCTCGTGCCCATTGCTTCCGGAATAGGCTCCGGGCCCCCCGCGACCCAATAGGATAAGCAGTTTGGAAAATGGATGGATGGATAACTGGAGTTACCAGATTGCCCATAGGTATGTGTGTATATGTGCCCATCCTGGGTTGTTCCCTTCCTTGCCTCTGTAGCCTCTGGGATAAGATCCGGACCCCCATGACCCTGAATAGGATCAGAAAATGGATGAATAATATTAAGCAAAAGTACGCTACTAGCTAATTCTAAACTAATATGTGAAAACTATAAAGCTTTAAAAAGTATGTGAATGCATTTACAATGCTAGATAATTGTGATTGGCTGTATTATAATAATTATTGTCATTTTGCTTAATTTTTGAGGCAATTTATTATTTATTTGAAAATATGCACTCGGTCTGAAGGTTAACAGTATCACAGGTCAGCAGTGGGGTGGTTAATGGCTTGGGGATCGGGCTGGTTCTGCGGCTGGTTCTGCGGCTGGTTCTGCGGCTGGTTCTGTGGCTGGTTCTGTATGTATGGTTCCCACACACCCACCTGCTACACCTTAGGGGGATGCCAGGGTCTCACTGACACCATGAGCATGTGAAATATGACATGGGCCATGCAAGGTGCTGTAGTCACCTCTGTTCAGTAAATAGGCAAAAACCCACCAGTGATTACCCACAGACAGTGATTACCCACAGACAGTGATTACCCACAGACAGTGATGACCTTCCCTTGTCCCAGTCTTGAGAATGTGGTCGAACTAGGTTATCTTTCTTTAAAAAAAAAAAAAATAGCCAATAATTTTCTTCCATGCTCATTTGCTGGCTGACTGTCTGTGAGATTTGTATTAATATAGATTTCCTCATTTTCTTTTAACTCCGTCTTGCAGCAGAGGCCACTGTTTGAACATTATTGGTTCGATTTATTACAATGTGACCATGAATATACAGTATTCATAAACTGACTTTTTTTGCATTGCAAAAAATCTCCAGCGGTACGAACACATAGCAAATAATGAATTAAGATAAATGAGACCATATAGGATGAATACAACAGATTAATGTGATCCCAGGTCTGATTGCGCCGAAGTAATTTTTCATAGGCCCACCGACCATTAAGATTAATCTGAAGGTTTTATTGTTCTGTGGCTGTGCTAATTTGTACGATCGCGCATTTTCCTAAGCGGATTCCCTGTTTCGTGCTTTTGCACTTGAAATTTGCATGAAAGTTATGCATGTAGAATTTAAAGGAAAGAGCAGCGAGCAGCAAGGACGGAGCACACATGCAGCCTGCACCAGAACCGAGAAAAAACCCGGGGTTTCTCCTGTCTACCCACCCACCTATACACCTCCTCTCCAGGTGAGGGCAGTGTACTAAGCAGGTTAGGCCAGATTATGTCCCGCTCTGGGGGATCTCCAGGTATTCTCCAGCCACCTGGGAGATACGATCCCTCTAGGTCTGCCCCAGGGCCCCCACCTCATGTAACATCATGGTTCCCACTCTTTCCCAGACATCATTTTCCAGGATATTTCTAGGACATTTTTATGACTCACGTCATCTTTACATTACACTTGACTGCAGGATTCCATTAAAATCACCTTTAAATTAGAGATTTTGCAAACACAGGCCACTATCCAACAATAACCTAAACTCAGCGTTTTTTTTTTTTTTTTACACAAAAATACATTCAATTTTTTTGCCTCCCCTTATATTTAGGCAAATATGGTAATTTCGACCAGTTACACATGCAAATGTGATCAAATGTGGGATTCGGATTTGACATAAGCCTACATTTTTAAAACCCTTTTTCCGGAACATGTGGACGTTTTTTTTCCATTTTCCATGGTTCTTCTATGACTGGAAAAGGCATTTAAAAAATCCAGGTCCTTCGGGTTTTCCAGGACGTGTCCGTCCAGGAGATTCCTGGATCAAGAAGCTTCCTTATATGATGCCGGAACCACATCAGCTGATTCCTCTGGATCCAAATAAGCAGCATCTCGTAAACGAGGTCCCTCCAGATCTCTGGATATCTCACTCTGTCAGGGAGAGTGAACTTAGTAACATTACAGAGGAAACCTCACTCAGATCGCTTGATTTCGACTTTTGATCTTCTTCTTTCAGCCTACGTTCCAGCAACATCATATTCTTTTATACACAGTTCCAGTTTATACCTTTTTTGTCAGAAGGCAAGGCTGATGCAGATTTGAGTGTGACATGTTCTGTCTCTGATTCCTGCTATTTTATATGCAGTTAGCAACAAAGCATGTTTGAGAGTATGTGTGTGTGTGTGTGTGTGTGTGTGTGTGTGTGTGTGTGTGTGTGTGTGTGTGTGTGTGTGTGGTCCAGGGATACCTTACCTTATGGGAACCAAATGTCCCCACAACGTCATGAATACCCATTTTTTTATATATATACAATTCTATTTTATAAAAATCTGTGAGTGCAATGAAAAAAATAATAATGCACAACTGTTGTATTTTGTTTGGTTATTTATGGTTATGGTTAGGGCTGGGTGAGGGTTAAGGTTGTCATAGTTAGCATTAGCATTTGTGTGTGTGTGTGTGTGTGTGTGTGTGTGTGTGTGCGTGGTGTGGGTGTGTGTGTGTGTGCGCTGGTGAAACTACCTTACATTCAGACTGTTCTTTACACCCCCTAAGCCCAGCTGGACAATCCACTAATGGCAATAGATGGACTGGTTGGAATATTACTGGACAGCCAGTCAAGCATGACTCTTCCCTGCATCAAAGGGATGGGTTGTGAAACCCTTCAAAACCATTTGCCTTTTAAGAAGAATTATTATGGAAGCTACCTCACCAAACAGCAGCTTTCCAAATGATTCAGTGAGTAATTGCCTCAGCTATTACTGTACATTAACTCAAAAACGGGAGGAGGCTTTGTTCCGTGTGATGATTTCGCGGAGATTTACAGAAATAAGCAGAAGTCGACAGGACGTGCCAATCTGTCTCAATGACTGGAACATCTCCCAGCTGGGCTTGTGCTGCCAGGATGGGAAAGGGAAGCTGTTCCCGTTCCTCCCGTCTAATGACGACAGGATTCCGGGGAACGGGAGGCAAGCGGAGCGGAAGATCCAATGGCGGGGCGGCTCGCGAACTCGGTGGGGGTCAAAGGGCAAAGCTCTCTGTCAAGAGATGAGCGACACCACATGCTTACTGAAGGGGGGGGGCAACCGGGGGCATTTCCCATGAGCTACAGGAAGCCACTGGGCAAAAAAAAAAAAAATCAAATAAATTTAAAAGCACCAAAGTCAAATATATCTGAACTTGATTGCTGTACATTCATTTTCTATGCCTGCTTGCACTATTCAGGGTCATGGGAGTCTGTGGTCTATCCCGGAAGGTACTGGTGCACCGCAGGGAATAACCCAGGATGGGGCACTGACCCATCGCAGGACACGTTCACAATCACATAGTAAATACACTCTCAGAAAAAAGGCTAATGATTTGTACCTTTGCTTGTCACTGGGGCTGTACCCTTGTAATTGTACATTTTAAGGTATATAAATGGACCAACCGAAAGGTACAAACAGCATTAATGTACTATCAATGTACAGAATCCAAGATGCAATTACGTACACCTATAAGAGTACAATTTGCAGACCCTTGAGGGTACAACCGCAGTGACAAAAAAGGTACAAATTTTTACCTTATTTTTGAAAGTGCAGCAAATATTCTTGAGGTGAATCGAACGAACACTGAGAGCCTTACATTTAACCCAGACTCTCTTAAATCTGACAGGTTATCCGGCTAAGAAAGAAATCCGGCTTTGTTTTTCAGGCCCCTGAGGTATCAAGATGTGCCTATAGGACGTATGCGACCTTTATAAATTGAAGATCCGCAGAACCCAAAACAGCGGCATCGACCCCTGCCCCCCCCCCCCCCCCCCCCCCCCCAGCTGTTTCACCAGTCTGTGAAAACTTTGTACGACGTAAATGATCATTGAAATTTTGGGGACCCCTACTCTAAAGGAACTGCTCTACCTGCATTAACACCCAGCGTTATAGCGCATTCTCCACAGCTCCCTTCTCTCTGGCGTTCCCACTGTCCCTCTCCGCAGTCCTGACTTAAAGTGCTGCTGTCTCTGCTGGGAAGCTAAGATCCCTTCACCAAACATTTGGCCAGTAGGAGAAGCAGGAACGTTGTACAGTTTACATTGAAAGCAGGCAATGAAATTTAAATTACACTCCTCTAATTCATACACATATACAAACCTAATATATAAAAGTAGAAGTAGATACAATTTCAAAAATGTTCCACAAATGATAGATAGATAGATAGATAGATAGATAGATAGATAGATAGATAGATAGATAGATAGATAGATAGATAGATAGATAGATAGATAGATAGATAGATAGATAGATAGATCTCTGCAAATCGTGGCTTGAGATTAAGTGGTTAAAATGCGATCATTCCACAAGTGTTCTGAAGTTTGCGTTGTATAAATGTAATCTGTCGCCTGATCGATGAAAGTAGTCATTTTCTACTCAAGTAACGAAGTCACGTTAGACTTTAAACGTTTTATTCCCAATTTTAGGCTATATCTATATTAGGCTATAACTTTCCAGAAATATATGTAAAATCAATAACGGTCAATCTTTTATGGCATTATTTATGCAATTTTAATTTGGTTATATTTGACTCTGACGACTGTTTCATTGTTTGAATGCAGTTGTACGACGTAGTTACTTGTTTCATAAAACGATCTTTAACATTTTAGCCAATTGAGTTTTAAAGCAAAACACCAGAGCCTTAATGTCGCCCAGCCCATTTTATACTTTGATTGATGCTTCCGTTGCGCTACAAAACAAAAGGACGAAGAGCAAAAGTAAGATTCAGTTGAGGCATCACAGACCCAGACGCGCACGTATCTTACAAATACCGAAGCGTCCTTCAAACGCCATTATCTCTTAATAATACGAGAAACGCAAAAACTTTAGCGCACACGGAGTCTTCCAGAAACTATGGATCATACTGGAGGTAATGTCTTCCAGCCTCATACGGACGCTATAAATTTTGGCATTGATCACATTCTGAACCATGAACAGGGGAGTTTTACTGTTTCCAACTCCAGACTTCAGGATCCCGACTATGGCTTGGGATGCATGGTGAGTACTGCTTACAGCACGATGACAGGTAACTACGGCATCAGTAATACTACGGGATACAGCAGCAGCTCTTGCGGAAGCACATCTTTAGTTGGCTCTTACAATGTGAATATGGATATGAACATACACGGGCATAACGCGACCCAAGCTGGAGTCATCAGTGTTCCCGGTGTTTATTCATCGGCGCCTCCCGGTGCCACGACGCTGTCAAGTCCCGAAAACGTAAATACCGTTAATAATCTGGCGAGATTAAGTTTTCCGTGGATGTCAAGCAATAGAAGACACACAAAAGAAAGACTTACATGTAAGTAATCATAAATCACGCCAATATGTTTTTAAATTATTTGTATTACGTATTGTGGGGAAAGGTTTCTATTTTGAAGTGATATGTAAATTCCTCAGTTTTGCGACAGACTGTCAACACCATGTTTTTCATCGCGAATTTCTATAGGAAGGACTAAATGGTGCGATTTTGAAAGAGTGCAGTAATACTCATGGTAATTGGATACTCCCTGGATAACTATGGATAACCTATAATTTATAAAGGTAACTGTACTATATGAATGGAGTGCCTGAGGCGGGCCCTACGTTTAGCGGACTCCTCTGTATACCTGAAAGAGTTTTTCTTCCAATCGAACACGCCGAAACTCTGGCTTTCTGAAGTTCACAGACAAGTACCAAATATAGGCCTAAGAAAACAAAGTATAAATACCCAGTAACCTATATATAAGCATTATATAAGCTATACAATTATATTTCATCATGAAAGCTATACGATAATAAGAAGAATTCATACCCTTTCTCTGACATTTTAACTTAACAAAATTCCAACAATTTTTGGGTAAACAGGACGTTCCTAAACCTCAAAGGTCTTTGCCGTATTGCTGCTGTTGGCGTAATATTAAAATCCTTCCCAGAATATAAAATTTTATTTTTATTTCTTTCAAGTCAAGATTGTGAAATGCAACATTTTAGAATACGAAACACTAAGGAAAACGTATATAAATAGGCCTATTATATAACACAGTACATACATTATATATGTATATATGTATTATATATGTATGCATGTGCGCACGCATGCACACAAATATACACACACACACACACACACACACACACATACATTCAGTAGCTGGATAACACGCTCAACAGCTTTTAAAATATTTTGATTATACCCAAACCTCTGGTAAATTCTTATGGATTTTATTGACTTGAACTGGACCTTTATTAAATCCATTTCTTATGTTAATTTCTTCGGTCACTTGTATAGAAATTTTATTTTTAACGTGTAGGCAAGGTCACGTTCAGCAGTACGCACTTACACTTTGTATTGGAAGAGATGATAATTGGGTAGAGTGAAAATAAGGCCGATTAAGGCGCTAAAGTGCGTTTTCAGAACGTTTTATTAACCACGCAATACTTGTGCTGCAATATGCCTTGCCAGATATGGCTGAAAGCTGATGCACTGGCGAGTAGCGTATAACACTGAGTCCCAACCGCGAAGCTCTGTGTTGCTGGGCCGCTGATACCGCCGCCTGCGTTTGCGTCTGTATCCCAATCCAGCGGCGCTCTCACCCTCCACACGCCGTGCAGGTCACCCGTACCAGAACCGGAGCCCGTCGAAGAAGAAAAAACCTAGAACTTCCTTCACCAGACATCAGATATGTGAACTGGAGAAAAGGTTTCACCGGCAAAAGTACCTGGCGTCTGCAGAGAGAGCAGGTTTGGCAAAAACACTTAAAATGACTGATGGGCAAGTCAAAACATGGTTCCAAAACAGAAGAACTAAGTGGAGGTAAGACTGGACATTCAGTTCGGTTGTTCATAAAATAACTGTTTTGTGCCTCATTAATCACAGTGACAGGGCTTACAGAATTCCGAAAACATTTCCAATAATAATGCTATAAATCTTATTCTGTTTATGGGAAATTCCTAAAGAGGTAAAGTTACCTTCAAATATACGGTGACTCATGAAAGAGAGTTTTTAGGCTGTTTCGCAATTTATCACCGATCGCAGTGATTTAAATCACAGAGTATTCAAAGCTTAAACAGTGAAACCTGGCAAACGTATGACGACTATTGAACGTAGGACCGGGCAACCTGAAGGCGATATAGGCACCTGGGTGAACATGCACATGTACTATACTTCATTAAGGTAGTTTTCATTAATTATTGATAAGTCGTTGACTGTCAACCCGAAAATAAATACAGCGAACATCCCATCATAAATATTTAAATATATAGCAGCTCCATGCAGGCAACTGCATAGAAAACACAATATTTTACTGATAACACTACTTCTGACATAAATAATTAGGACACACATTTACTTTGTAAAAAATGAGTGGATGGATAATCTATTGACAAAAGCACTTGAGATTTTCTTTTATTTTGAGTTAATCCATTGATTATAGAAGGTGTGACTGAGTTCGCCTTCTGGGATAAATAAGTCCGGCTTTTTTTCTTCATTTAATTGCTTCATAATAGTACCAGTCTCACTGAAAATGAGTGAGAATGGGGAAAAAACCCCATTCATAGCAACAGCTTCCGAGTTTACTCTGTTCCTTTCTTATACATTTAATTAACTCAATATTCAATTTAATTTTCAAGGAACTAACTGCCCCTTTTATGCTTTGACATAAACAAGTTTAATGGGACATTTTCTAGATCTTTTAACTCCGCTACCAATCAAGAGTATTATTAGTCACATGTATACAAGATATACAGAGAAATGCACAGGTTATACTGTGCAATGAAAAATTGCAAAATATAAATTATAAAGAAATGTCATACAAATACACATATAAACTCTAAGCACAAAAATGTGGTATATGGAGACATATCCAATATAAATATATTTACGTATATAAGGCAACAGGTATAGTACATGGCATAAACAGGGTACATACATGGAATATATTGTGTCCTATATATGCAGGTTTATATGGTATGTATTCAAAAACACAATAAGTCAGTAGTCTGCCACATCATAACCTCACAACACTGGTGCAAAGTTCCATAGAAAATATGGTAAGCAGCCATAAATTCTCAAAAATCCACGAAAAGTTTGAGCGGACAATTAAAAAAAAAAAAATTAAGTGTAACGTAGTCGGGTAATTTTATGGCCATATTTGGTCTTGTCCTTATAAATTAATGGATCAGCAAAACTATACACTGACCCTAACCTCAGAAAAACTTTATTCCTGAATGTAACTTTTAACATTTTTATGCATGTGCGATAACAGTAAAAAGAAATATGCATGTAAGTCATGAATATATACATAAAAAATATGCATGAATGGATAAATATATAAATTAAAAAATACATAAATAAAAATAGGCATAAATACAGACAGCTGCATTAATTGTCCCTGTGACGCATGACAGGCACTGGAAGATGGATGGAAGCGACGAGTAAATATAGTATTTTACATTAAATATGCTGGGTTTCCAGCCCAAGCGGAATAATGTATGCTTTTATATGTATGGTTTTATATTTCATATAAACGTGTTTTTTTTTCATTTACACTACATTTTAATATTTTGAGGCACTGCATCTAAGTATACCCTGCGATGGGCTGGCCCCCCATCCAGGGTTGTTCCCTGCCTCGTGCCCATTGCTTCCGGGATAGGTTCCGGACCCCCCGTGTCCCAGTAGGATAAGCGGTTTGGAAAATGGATGGATGCACCTAAGTAACTGTGTATATCAGTAACAGAGGACTGCCTCTGTGATAAAATTACATAAAGACCCAGTAACCCTACTGTAATTGGGCCTTTTAAAAAGTGGTTTTGTTCCATTAGCGGTTATATACAGCATATTCACACATCGATAATTTTATAAATACATATACATTCAGTACATAGCCTCTATCTTGTCTTTCTTGCTGCACACATAAGATCCTGCATATTATCATGCTAACAAGTTCGATATTGCGATGTGATTTTTTTTTTTAGAATAAAAACGTTTATGGAATGGTGAACGAGATGCAGATTGGCCACAGGGGGGCGCAGTTATGGTGATCAGCGAAGATTATGATGTTTGAAAGAAGTCGATTTAGTGACACATCAGACATTAGATAACTTTGCTTTTTAGATTACCCTTCTCGTGGTGAAACCCAAATACCTATAATATATATAATATATATAATAATATTTTCTGCAAAAACTGACAAAATACACATCATTATCCCAGTCTATAATAATTTTCTTTTACCAGCAAGAGAATTGGTTCTTTATCAGTTATTTCGTACTGAATGTTAGAATTGAAATTATTTAGAAGTGACTGATGTCTTTGTTTTATTGGTGGATAATTTTGTGTTTGAAATGGTACTGAATTGTATTAATACGGTATAAAGTTTAAAGGTATATATGCTGTCTGTAATTCTGATTGTAGAATGTGAATAAATAATACTCCTAAAGGCTTGCTTATTATTTACAGTTGTTTGCAATGAGAAGTTGCTGTTATCCTAATGCGATCTCACTCAGTGGCATCACGACTTGCCGACGTGACACTCTCTGTGTTTGATGTCATTCGCTGTTAGACGGCAAACGGCAGAGGAGAGAGAAGCGGAGCGGCAGCAGGCCAACCGAATCCTCCTGCAGCTCCAACAGGAAGCCTTCCGGAAATCACTGGAACCGCCAGAACACCCCGACCCAATTTGCCTGCAGAACAGCTCCTTGTTTGCTCTTCAGCACCTTCAGCCGTGGACAGAGAGACCCAGTAAAATAAGCGGCATGTCCTCTTGTGATTAGAGGAGTCGACACGTGGAAACTGCGTCACCCTTAAAATAAACAGCTACACAACAGCTGTATTATGTTTACAAAAATGTATAAAAAAAACAGGCCCGATCTAGCAATGGTATATAACGGTGAAAGTAAGTAAATGTAAAATTAAAAAAAAAAATACTGAAGAGAAAGTCACAGCTATAGAAAAAAAGAACAACCGTTCTCAGCACATTCTGTATTCATCGAGAAGATAAAGTGATCGATTTGATTAAAAAGAAGTTAGTGATATTCGGAATGAGACATTTAAAGTTTTTCTGAATTAGTTTTATTTCTATATAAAATTTCCATATCATTAACTTCACACACTGCTTTCACGAAAGAAAGAAAAATGTGATACCAGCTCTTTGTGAGAATATGTTCCAAGGAATTCTCCAGAATTTGAGATAGAATTGATTTATTAATGTTTTGTTTGCTTCCGGGATAGGCTCCGGACCCCCTGCGACCCAGTAGGATAAGTGGTTTGGAAAATGGATGGATGGATGTTTTGTTTTACAATGTAACATGCATCTGTTTATATCTGTTTTTTGTTAAAATACATGAAATGTTGTACTTATCATATAAGTGCATACAAAATGAAAATGAATCTTGGAATAATTGCACAGCACTTAAAAACATTAACGCTTTATAATTACAAATGCATTGCCAAATGTCTTTAGGCTACTGTATGGAATGAGTGTGGTTCATAGCACATCTTTCAGAGGCTGCAAGTCTGTCCCTTTTAGAAGGTGGCCTGTGTTTTTCTTCCTTGCATTTCGGGCCTTGTGGGAATGGAGCTGCTTTCCAAACACTGAGCAGATGCAGACGTGCGGCAGTGTGCGTGAGACAGCCCAGGGTCTCCGTCTCCATTAGTGCAGGAATGCAAGGTTTCATTTCATCATCCATTTGTAAATGGTTTCTGGTGCATCAACCAGGGACTTTTCAAACCCTGTCCACTCCTAAAACAAAAACAAATGGAGATCAGACGTTCGCCATTCAAAAAAATAAAATAACAAATCAGAGGGTGTAGGTGCATTCTCAACATCCACTATTTAGTTCTCACTTTTCCTAAAATGCAATGAAAAGACCAGTGAAGGACTTCAACTTCAACAAACCATTCTCTGTGTATGTTTTAGAAGATGCCTTCTCTACGGTAAGATTAAAGCCAGTGGGTAATCATTTGTGCTGTTCTTTTGCTTCTGAATGTACTTAAAATGATTATTCTCTAGTGTTACACTCCGGAAGCCATATATCCTGAGAAGCAATATATTTTAACATATTGAACAAGTCTAATGTTTGAAATTGTTCATGCTAAGAAATTATTTTATTAGAAATAATTGTTCTTTGTTTCCATTGTTTTAGTATTTCGCTGCCATCTCAATATATTCCATGACACATAGTGTGCATCTAGTTATATATGTGAAAGGGTGTTATTATATAGACATTTTATAGCCCTTTACAATTTCACATGTATGCTGTGGTTTACATATTAAATAAAACCACAAAATGGAGAAACCATTCTCACCACATTCCTTCATTCCACAAGCGCACCCGAGACATACCTACATCATTTTATACATGTCAGAATTCCGTGTGTGTGTGTGGATATATATATGTGTGTGTGTGTGTGTCTGTGTGTGCGTGCTCGCCCCATGTCGTTCTGGGGTTTCCTCCGGGTACTCTGGTTTCCCCCCACAGTCCAAACACATGCCGAGGCTGATTGGCCTTGCTAAATTGCCCGTAGGAGTGCATGTGTGTGTGAATGGTGTGTGAGTGTGCCCTGCCATGGGCTGGCCCCTCGTCCTGGGTTGTTCCCTGCCTCGTGCCCATTGCTTCCGGGATAGGCTCCGAACCCACCGCGACCCAGTAGGATAAGCGGTTTGGGAAATGGATGGATGGATATCATTATTATTATTATTATTTAGGAATTCACAGCAATGTGTACACGGCGATATTAGTAAACTACATTGAGCTTTGCCTGCATACCACATTTTTATCTGTGCTTAGGTATTTTACAAGTCGCCGAGAAACTACATAATTCTTGAAAATAATAAATGCACAATTATTTTCATATGATTAAAAATATTTTTTATCCTTACCAATGCATTATTACGCTCGGTAAGACATGGGATCATAAGTGGATCATAAAATAAAAATAAAATTGGTTAATTGTGCTAAGCAGAGGTTCATTCTGAGGTGGACGCTGAGCCTATAAAATAGAACGCTGCTTGATACTGGCGGCTTTAAAACTACTGTTACTCTAGTATTAATAACGCTGCGGAAAAAGTATTGCAAGGAATACAGAACAAGTCCACTTAAAGACGGCATCGTCCATCTTCAGATAACTGTAATTTATTCGTCTCTGACTTATTAAATAATCTAAGGACATTGCAATATTAGCAGCCGGCGCTGATCACACAGACTCTGAACGCTTCCACACTACCGCGAATGAAAAGTGACACCCCTATAGGCGACACGCACTTCCGCTTCCGCTATGACGTCACGATCCAAAGCACTGGCGGCTTTTTCGTATTTTGGATGCGAGCGGCTGCTCCGGCTAACTAAAGCTTACATTGTCGTCCTTTGAAACTATTGCCGCCTTTATATATGGTGAGTGTCTTTTTTTAATCGTTTCCAGTCATTAATTATTTAACCTGGTTTTGATTTATGGACAGAATTCACTGTAATATCACTTTTGACGGAGGAACTGCAAAGCTAGCTAGCTCGTTAGCATCGTATTGTATTCGAGTCGCTACGTAATGACGATCTTTTAATCTTTTGCGCAGGATCCGGATGAATTGCTTAAAAATGTAAGTTTTCTGCCTTTTGTTTGGCTCACTCTTTCCATTACACCGTTACACCGGCACTATATACATTTTCTAACGGTTCTTCTGTCAGGCAAAGGCTCTTTCCAAGCAAATGTCAGAGTACCAGGGCATCCTGCCGCCACACCCCCCGGTCAGCAAGCAGTGCTCGGAGGCTGCGTGGGAAGAGCTGCTAGATGAATGTGACGAGCAGTTTAACCAGATGCAGCAGGTGTGGATTTGCGGTTGTATTAATCTACATGCGACGTCATGTGTGTTAGGGTGGATGAGATTGACACCTTTGTACATCTTGTCATACGTCCCCCAGCTTCAGAATGACATCGCTGTGACAGAAGCGGACTCTTCTGGAAACCAGTTAAGTGAGGTATGTTGTATGCTGTAAGCTGTTGTCTTATGACTTGCATGTCTTTAAAAAGTGCGGTGGTATTGTACAAGAAAAACTTTCTCATTGTGCAACCGGCAAATCCTAAATAAGAACTACATTAAGATTCAGAACACAGCTGCATCTATCTGAAAACAGGCCTTAATTCTGTGTTGCCTCTTAGACAGAGAACCGGATAAATACTTTGACAGCAGAGCTGAAGCAGTGGGAAGAGAGTGAGCCAAGATGTATGTGACAATTAAACGCCAGAAACCCTGTTTGTTACTTTTATGTTGAGCAAATGATTTAAGGGGAGAAGTATCTCTTAAACCAGCCTGTCATTTTCGGTCTCCAGTGCTGTCCGTAAATCCTGAAGTGTTACTCTCTGTGGGAAAAGAGGAGGTAAGTGTGTCAGACCAGTGACTCTTTTGTACATGCACTTCTTGCCTAATTTGAGGTTTTTGACATATAGCAATCGTTTAAAGCTTTAGGTTTCTGAATTCTAATTTCTGGCCATTTCTGATCTCAGTTCCACAGTTGCTACATTGAAAAGAAAGAGAAGTGATAAATCTCTTGATTAAACTTGTTGGATAATTTTGTTAATGTTCTCATGTTTATCATTCTGAATCTGTATAAATGTTAGTTAAATTTACTTGCAAATAAATGTTAGTATAAATGATATTTATACCTTATCATCAGTATATTAAGGGGAGACCTTGAACATAACATTAAATGTCTTAGTGTTGGAAACTTTTGAAACGGTTTTCTTTAAAACATCGACACTGATACATTTTTTTCTCTCTGCTCACTTGCTTTATAGTTGTCTCAGCTGAATGCACAACTTGAGATGGTTCTGTCTTGTTCTCGAGCAAAGAGGGATAAACTCAGAGAGATTTTAAAAAGGTCTGGTCTCATCTTTGTATTTTTACATTTAAACGTGGCAAAGCTGGACAGTGAAATAACTGTAAGACTCTAGACGGAAGTCCAGTGAGCGTGTTGTTTTACAGTGAGCGGAAATGGTTAGAAGAAAAGGAGGAGGTGTTGAAGGCAGTCACCGAACAAGTAAAGGCATTGCAAGAAGAACATGAGCGACTATCAGAAACAAGGTATGTGTACATCCGATGGATTGATGTAAACACAAAACCACACATCTGGGGCCGGTAATACAAAGCAAGATTTGCTGGTTAACTAGATTTAAGATTCCCCAGTTTAAGAGAACTTTCCTTCGTTCACTCACATTTAGTGCAGGTTGCCTTAAATCCAGCAAGTTATCTGGCTAACCCACGAATCTTGCATGGTATTACGGGCCCCTGGAGTGGGTGCTAACTTTCTGTGTGTTTTTCCTTGTGTGAGTAGGGCGTTTGGCTAACTGCTAAGACGGCACATAGTATGTTTGTTTAGTATGTTGTCTTTTGATTGACTGACAATTCTAGTGTTTTGCTGGACATGAAGAAAAAACTTAAGAAAATGAAAGATTTCCAGGATAACTTGCTGAGCACACTTAGTGACTTACTGGAGGAACATTTCCCGCTTCCTCAGGAGGGAGGGAACGACAGCAAAAGGAAGAAGGTGAGATCCTCATCTCGATGTCGCTTCTCCTATGTTTCCTTACCGTTCTGTGTGACGAAAAGGGCCCGCAGTTAACGAAATCGATTTTGATGCAGAAATTTCTTCCGGAGCCAAGAGCAGAACTTATTTCTCTCCACGATATCCTGGAGGTATGTCCACGCTGGTGCATGTATTATCCAATTTGGAGTTGTCTGTTTTGTCGTCACAGTCCGTGTGCTCACTGGGTTTCTGCTTCCTGCGACCCTGACAGCTCCTCATGAACAAGACGGTGGAAACGCCTCATGAACCTTACGTGGTGATGGACGAGAGCTTCTGGCCACCGTACATTGAGATGCTGCTCCGATACGGAATCGCGTCCAGACATCCAGATGATTCCGTCAAAATTCGCTTGGAGGCGTTTTATTAGCGACAGTGACAAATTCATTCTCTAGATATTATTATATTTAACATGAGCAACAATATATCTCGATATGATGTGTAGTCTGTGCTGTGCTTTATAATTGCAATTGGACATTTACACACAATTATTGCACCTTGAAGTCGATATTCTGTTTTTTAAACTGTATATAAGCTTCCTATATATGTATCATGATAAACGTGTTTATTTGGTTTTATTGTCACCCATTGTCAATGCTGATCTTTTCTTAGCTTAGAATAAATAAAAAGCGTGAGAGGAAAACGGTGGAACAGTTCTTTAGGATTTTGCAGCGTAATTCCTTTAGCTGTACTGCAGAATGTAAGTGCTTTATAAGTAATACATTCCCTGTATGAGATGTACAAAATGTCATTGCTGTGTTTTTCTACTAAAGACAATACTGGTTTTAACACGCTATTTTTGTGTTTCAGTAATTAAAACTAATGGGACATTCGCGTTGTCTTTGGGGGAAGGTCTCAAGCTAAACATGCACAATGACTTCATTGGAATAGAAGGTCATCCACACTTCATGGCAGGGACAGATTATCTAAGGTCGCAGATAACTCTTTGGATCTCACCATGGTGAATCACTCACTTCAACAATCAAGAGCCAACCAAGCTAAATGTCTGTTTAAATAAGACAGGTTCTACCAAAATGTTCTGTAACAATGTTCTGACCATTTTCACCTGATGTCATGCACTTGAATCTAATTCTAGGCATTTTAAATATGAATGTAAGGGTGTCCTAACAGTTTCCTCAGTGGAAACTGACATCTTAATTCCGTTTATTAAGTGTGTTTCTCCTTTTTGCACAGGTGGTGCAATCACATCACCTTTATCTAGATATAATTTGAAAAAAAGATTTAATATTGATATATTGATATTAATAAAGAAATAAATGAGTCCTATTTTTTTATATGACTGTAAATATAAATCATTTACATTGATGTGGGCTAAAATTTTGTGTGCTGGGATCAGGCGAAACACAAACAAGCACATTTTCTTGATGGAGTCAGTGCAGGTGTACTGGTCGAGTCGCCAAAGTTAATGAAAAGCGAAGTTAACGACAAAATAATCAAGCTTGTGGAAGTAAGACAGTCAACAAGAAATCAGTGAGTTACATATTGATGAAACCTGTAAAACATGACTGCATAACATTGCATAAATAGCTTATCAGTTTTCATAATTGTCTTTTGCTTCTTAATGCTGGTAATCTATAGTGTAAGCAATACTTGGAGGAAATTATGGTCAAATGCATCTGCTCTGCCCCCCTTCAGAACAACTGCCCCCAGTGTGCACCCCCTCCCCCCCCCCCCACAGTTGAAATCGTCTAGAACTGCCACTGTGAAGGAAACTACTCTCAATTTTCTGAAAACCAGCTGCACTGTTGGAGTGGCGTTCTGTGGACAGATGTGACAGGAGTCAAACGTTGTTATAAATGTTTGGAGGAAACAAACCTTTGCAAACCAGCAGCAAATCCTCATCTTGAATGTGATGCACCGTAGAGGGGGCGTTCCCATGGCGTCGAACTTGCTGTCTCACTGGCCGGGTAGCTAAGTATCAGCATAATGTCAGGACGTCTGGCCTAATACTCAGGAGCTGGGCCACTGAACACGACAGTGATCCAAAACAAGAGTAAAAGTCACACAGAGAGCAGAAAATAATGCAGTTTATTATGACCACATCCTGACCTTAATCGCATGGCAATGCTGGGGTGTGATCTGAATCAGCCCAAAGATACACATGAACTGAGACTGCTATATAGAGGAACGTGCCAAATGTCTCCGAACTACGGTGCTGGCCTGATCAGCAGCTAGAGAGACCGCGTAGGTTCGGTTGCTGCCAATGAAGCACGTCCCACTAGTTACCAAATTCAAGTGTTCACATACTATCTCAGTCTATAACCTTAGTAATAAGGATTCTGCAATGTGTGCCATAACCCTGTTACTGTCATTCGGAAGTAGTCCATATTACATTTTAGTACTCATTCCGGGCTCAGAAATCCGGTTAATTCCAATTTTTCCCCTCACAACTATAGATGTACTTGCACATGCTTTTTACAAAGAGATTGGCATAGATTTAAAACATTTAGTAAATGAAGACAGGTCATTTACTATTTATTCACCTCAGTGATTTATCTGAATGTTTTCCCTGACCTCATGCTCAAGTATTAAACTATAACATTACAATTACTGGAATACGAGCTTCCCATTGAATGAATGCATGTTTAGATTAGACGTTTGTATTGTCGGCCACTCGTGAAATTTCAGCTTCTCTCACGTTTGTCGGGGTTGCCAACTTCGGTTAGCTGGCTCGAGCGAGATTTTCAATTTGAGACAAGTCTGCACACACATCTACACGCACGTTACAGTTTTATTACCTTGTAAATAATCTGCAGGGTTTGCAAATTGCCCAACGCTTTCGATATAGCTAATTATACTTCTTTAATGGACTAAAATAAATTTGCCGTAAGATTTCACGCGTGAGTCTGAAAGCGGGAGTGTCACGCCAGATGCGCTATAGTTGGTAACCCTGTGTTTGCTGTTATATACTATCAGTGTGCGGATAGTTTTCAATGCCCCGGACTGGAAGCGTCAGTAGCCGGTACTGCAGACGCGCCGCTTTTCCTCAGCCGTGCTGCCATTCAACCGCAGTAAGTGGGCAGCCTGCCGGTCCCCGTCATACAGACGTCACGCACGTAACTGAAACCGCACTGCAAACACGGCGCCGGCTCCAGTCAGGTGTCCTTATTATCACTGAGTGTCGCTGGATCAGCCGGCCATCTCTCCGGCACCAGCTACGTAGCGGTTCCGGTTCCGGGTCCAGGTCTAGGTCCAGGTCCGGTCGCTTGCCAACCCCTTGCCATATTTGGCGCCGCCTTGCCCTCGGTGCCTGCGCTCCGGGGGATGGTCCTGTTCATCAGCCGGCCCGGTTTACTGACTGCTGCTTCAGGGAAGTAGGTGTCGGCGTTTCGTCGGAGAGAAGCGACGCAAGGGGGACAGAGGGACATAGAGATGGCGACCCGATCGGAAAGGGAAAAGGCCCAGAAGCTGAACGAGCAGCACCAGGCAATCTTGTCCAAAATGCTGCGGGAGGAGGACAACAAGTACTGCGCTGACTGTGAAGCTAAAGGTACTGGGAGGTGTTTTCAGACATCGGTACCGATACCGTGCTTTATTCCCTTCTGCTAATTTTATGCGGTTTTGGATAGACTGAATGATTTCTGCATGCCTTCTTTAATATTTAACAGGTCATTCATTCATTCATTCATCCCTTCATCCACTAATCATTAGTAATCCAGCCGCAATTCTTTTCGTCGCATTTGAATGTTTTCATCGAAATTATTACGGCATTTCTTAATTATAGGGAGGGTGTGGGTAACGGATGCAGGATGGTGCTGGTCACTTTAAACCCGGTGCATTTCCACAAACATGCCCCAGTCCTGTCTCAGCAAGGACGCATTTCTGCAAAAACCTTCATTCCTCTCGTTATTTTATTCATCTGTACTATTATATATGTATTACAAATGCATATATCAGTATCGGTTTCCCATAAAACTATAGGGAATGGTAGTCAGAATTTAACTTGAAGCTATTTCAAGGGTACGAGCTCTGGGAGTAATACGTCTCCCTACTTCCAGAAATATGCGTTTTCTCATACTGCTACAAATCTGGATTTGTTTTGCCAATCAATGCTCCGTAAGCCGGTCCTCAAGGTCCGGTCGGTGGCAGCTGAACGTTCTTCATCCATAATCCCCTCTAATCCTCTCCGTCACCTCAGTTTTGGTCTCCGGATTCAGCTGTAGCTTGGAGCTTCCGGGACGCCGGGCTGTCTGGGGGCTGCGTTTCGGGGTCTGGGTGCAGTAAGAGCGCTACGTTAACCCGGACGCTCATAAATAGTTAATACGGGCTACGTTTCGTGTACTGTGGCATTTGAGATTCAGGAATCCTAGTCCATGTAAATAGGACGGGCTGGCCACAGCGGATGTTCTTCTCGTCTGTGTTTTCGCGAAAAACATCATTATTATTCAAGTACTGCAAGATTACAATAATACAGATCTGCCGAATTAAAATTTGGTGATCAATGGTCATTGTTGACACACCACAGCACACAGTGCACAACAGCGAAATGTGTCCTCTACTCTTAAGCCTGCATTTAAAATGTGACATCATGACGTAGCAGGGGGTAGCTAATTCAGCGCCCAGGGAGTAGTACTTTGGGGGGGGGGGGGGGGGGGGGGGTACCTTGCTGGTCGGGGATTCGAACCAGCTATCTTTCAATTGTGCGTTTCCCTAACCATTAAGCCACCACTGCCCACTGTCCTTGTACAGCAAGCTGTAGACCTATCAGGAAGGGCCTCACTGCAACTTTCTAGCTGTACTGCTGAGTTGTTTTTTTTACAGTCCTCGGGGTGGCTGTTGGTTTGTCTGCACATCATTGGAGGGACGTTTAGTCTCTCACTATTTCTCCCAGAAGGTCCGTAATCTGCCGAAAAACAGGATTGCAGTTTGACCCAGACGGCAGAGGCCTGGCTGTTACGAGTCCGCATGGACGGCCCAGTTTCAGTGTCCTCGTGAGGCCCACCACCCACCAGGAACCCATTCTGACTCCATGCATGCTCATCTTACAAATTGTTGGGTAGCACTGTGAGCAGCTTGGCTCAATGGTGCCTCACCTGCATGCCTGGTACTGAAGCCTGTCGGGGCTCTGGGTCTCTCGTCCCGGCCAATCCTGGCATCATCTCGAGGGGCAGCCAATGCGCCTTTTTCCCATAAAGCCAACGCGAAAAGCCTGTGTGCTGAGAAAGCAGCTTACCTGACTGCATATCTAGACTCGAACCCCCATCTTAATGAACAATGCAGCCTCGTACACTCCATAACCGAGCCTTTTCTGACCGCAGTTCCTTATCTCTTAGGATACCTGTCGCTTCTTGGGGACTGAGGGAAGGGTTTGTACTAGGGAACACTAAAGCTGACAGTAAGGACTGCCAGAGCCTGAAACTGGTTGCAGGATGGTGTGTGGGGTGATGACAGGCGTTCTGAGTAGAACAGTCGGAGCTTTTGTGGTCTTAACTGGTGCAAATGTGACACATTGCAGTGAGGCTAACCGTGTGGACAGAGTCTGCCTATTTCCTGCTGTCCCACTTAGTCATCTGTCAGAGTCTCACCATAAGGCCAAATGCCTCAGCGCCCCCTATTGGAGCAGCTGGTGGTCTCTCCCGCCGAGAGCTCTCTCCGCCCTGCCCCTGTGAGGTCCACATCCGCTCAAGGTCTTCTGACTTGTGTCAGCGCCAAAACGGCGATCGGCGAGTCGGATGGGCCACTCCAGCAAGGAGAGGACAGCCGAACGTGGGAGCTTGCCAACGGGCGGTGCCAAGCATCGTGAGCTGTGCGCTACGCCAACAGGGTATTGGCTCTAGTGCTCCCTCCGGACCACTTTGGGCAGCAAAGGCTGTTACAGTATAGTAAATTTCACATTTTTATTAATATTGACGGAGTATTTCTTATAGGTTACTTGTCTATATAAGAAGGACCTCCTACATTATGATTATTAATAGATGCCATGATGGTTCCTGGAGGTTCCTCAGAAGCGATGTCATCTCTGCAGGAGAGCGGGGTTGGATTGAGCCCCAGCTCCATATCTTCTACTTCAGTTTGTGTGGCTTTCTTCAGGACTCTCCTCATTTCTCACCACAGAACAGAGACATCCTGTTTCCTTCAGGAGGTCTCTTTAAATCACTTGCTGAGTTACCATATCAGTACCCCACTGTGGATGGCCCAGTCGGCTTATTAAAAATGTACTGAAGACAGTGTTACACAGAGCATCAAATACTGAATAGGCTTCCTCCCATCACCTGTTTAAAGGGATGATGCTCACTGAGTCCATCTGTCGTCCATGTAGCCTGTCGGTGTGTCAGTCATCCTGACAACCATCCCATAATAATGCCTGAAATCCCACCCTGGAAGGCACATTTGCATTCACACCATCCGTCTTACTCTACTCTAGGCAGACAATGATGTACCTGATTATAGTGGAGGAACAACTTTACACTTGGCCCTGGGGCAAAAATGGACCTCCTCCTTTCCAAATTTAAGTAGCATCCAAATAGCAAACCCATCATGCACTGCAGTATTTAGCAAATTCCACAAACAAGCTTTTTTCCATTAAATACACGCCTCATCAACATAGTTTGACTGCAAAACATTACATTTCCAAATAATTTTAAGTATTGTAACAATTTGTACCTATGACTTCAACCATAATGAGATTGTATTGATAAAAATTAGAGAGGTAAAAGTAGCATGTCACTAGTATATATAATATGCATGACATCAGTGCCTGAATACTCACGAATGTTTCCTGTATATGTAAGATTCGCAGTCGGGGGGCTCTACGTGGCTGGCGTGGACCCTGGGCTAGCTGCCCAGCCTGTCCTGCCTACTAGTCCGGCCCTGCCTGATTATGTTCAATGTTAATGTTGGTTACCCCTGCATTCAACAATACTACCTCATTCAATCAATAATATATTATAGCGGTCATCTCCATTAAATTTCTGCTCCAGAGAATAGAACTCTAACAGGATGCTGTTTTGGAATCACTAATGCATCAACATTGTTTTTTTTTTTCTTCCTCTCCTTTTATTTCCCTTGCAAGCTGATTCTCACTGAAGGTTCAGCGCAGCCATGATGACGCAGAACCACTATCTCCTCCCCCTTTTAATGGCCTCGCGCTCTTCTGCCGTCTTACCCGCTGTCCCAGTTTTCACACGGCTATGAAGCGCTTACGTCACGCGCTTTCTTATCAGGTACCCACCCCGTACGACGGCTTCTGTCTCGAGGCGCGTTCCGCCGCTCGCGTGGCGGCGCAGTTTTTGAGGAGCTGGGGGGACGCACGCAAGGCGGCATCGTTCTGTTTTTCCCCCTCATCGGTTTTTTCTCCCCCTTTTTTTCAGTGTCAGGACCGGCAGAGGGGAGTTATCCATACGGGTTCAGGAGTGTAGTGTGACTGTGCTCGCTGCCAAATGAATGAAGAAACGGGGTGAAATTAAAGCGAAATAGCCAATGGAAACGTTTGTTTCTGTCAAGTAGACCGCTAATATTAATACGATCAATATCCTGAAATGCGATTTATTTAGTCCGGTTACAATGTGCCCGCCAGGCGGGCCAAATTACGCCCAATTACCTGTTAACACTAGAACTGCCAAATCTACGCAAATTTGCGTAAATTCCCTGGGCCTAACACCTACTAGCATCCCTGCTGAGAGTTTCTTGGGCCATTGTCCTCCTGCTTTTGTTGTGCAAACACACCCATTACCTGTGAGGCCTGGCACATTTGCATTTTTTTTACTCAGAGCAGCTAAAATCCAAGGCAGGCTAAACCTCTGTGTGTGACATGGAAACCTTCACAAAAGTCTGCCATATCTATACCAAATATCCCACATGCTGACTGACCTGCAAATATGAAAGACACACATTCACAAAATATATGGAAGCACAAGTCTGTTTTATTTATAAAAAAAATTTAGTGTTTCAAACTTTGCAGTGTTTGCAGACCCAGTGACCATCATCCCTGCATTTGGCGCAAGTGAATTTGTAACACTTTGCACTGGTAAACCTGCTGCGGTTTCTGTTGCAGTTCTCCTGTACCTGACACTGAGTTGTCCATACAAGTCCTGGCACAGCAGCAGCCTTCCTCTGTCCCCATAGCCTTTTGTGGCATAAATTGGCAATGGAGTTCCTTGGCTAGATGACTCAAAAATAATCTTCTTTTGCCTTCCCACCCTGTACATGCCTTGTACAGAACGTAGGAATTTGCCACCACCAGGTCCAGCATGTTGTAAAATACAGCTACTGGCCACCTGCATGTTGCTGCTCTTACGGAATACATGCGCGCCATTTGGTCCAACACATTTACACCACACTATAACAGCAGAGAGAGAGAGAGTCATGAGTGTATTTGCTTTTTTTCTACCTTCTTTCTATATAGGCCTGTATAGTACATATCAGAAAACATTGTAGCACTGATGTAAAATTATACACACATTCACATACCTTCATGTGGTTATAGTCTGTTATCGTGTTGGGTTTCCTCTTTCTGCCTTCACAGATCGCCACATCTTGGTCCAAGGAACTCAGAACACACACAATCTTGTTTTTTTAGGTGCATAAATTGTCAAGGAGACACTGCCACTTCTAAGCACTGACGCGGAGAATTCCTCTTGCTGTGCAGTGTCCTTTGAAATTGGAGGAAGTTCATACCAAACTTTATTCCCTGTGCTCAGTAGTGTTGTTTTGCGCTGAAGCAGTCTGTGTGACAGTGCCAGTGAGGTGAAGAAATTGTCCGTTGTGACATTTCTCCCGTCATCCAGAAATGGCTCCATCAGACTCATGACCATGTTCTCTGCCAGCCTCTCCCTTTTCTGGTGACTGGGGTCCTTTCCCAAGTTAGGGGACACGTTGCAGACGTATTTGGTCTCCAAATCCGTGGCCATCCAGAACTTGATCCCAAATTTGTCCGGCTTGGATGCGATATACCAAGTGACATGGAATGGATCCACATCTACTCCACGTTGTCTTTCCACCGGTGTCCCTCAGGGCTCGGTTCTTGGCCCTCTCCTATTCTCCCTCTACACTAAATCTCTTGGCGAAGTTATATCCTCACATGGCTTCTCCTACCACTGCTATGCCGATGACACTCAACTCATCCTCTCCTTCCCTCCCTCAGACACTCATGTCTCCACTAAGATCTCTACATGCTTGGCAGACATCTCATCTTGGATGACCACTCACCAGCTAAAACTCAAAACTAGTAAAACTGAGTTGCTTTACATCCCGGCTGACTCATCCCCCCTCCAGGACCTTGCGATCTCCTTTGACAACTCCCTGATCCGTCCTTCGGTTTCTGCTAGAAACCTTGGAGTTACCATAGATGATCGGTTGTCATTTTCCTCACATATCGCCAGTCTTTCTCGCTCTTGTCGGTTTCTCCTCTTTAACATCAGGAGGATACGTCCATTTCTTTCCACCCAGGCTACCCAGATACTCGTCCAGTCCCTCGTCATCTCACGCCTTGACTACTGCAACTCGCTTCTAGCGGGTTTACCACTGAGCGCCATCCGTCCCCTCCAACTGATTCAGAATGCAGCTGCTCGTCTTGTTTTCATCCTTCCCAAGTTCTCCCACACCACTCCTTTGCTGCGCTCCCTCCACTGGCTTCCTGTAGCTGCACGCATCAGATTCAAAACACTGATGCTCGCATACAAAGCCAAAAATTCTCTGGCACCATCCTACCTAAAGGACCTCATCACACCCCGCTCTGCACCACGATCTCTCCGATCCTCCAGCACTGCTCGACTGGTCCCACCTCCCCTCAAGGCACAAGGAAGACACGCATCTCGGCTCTTCTCTGTCCTGGCACCTAATTGATGGAATGAACTCCCCCTAGATGTCCGAACAGCTGAATCCTTGAATGTCTTCAAGCGACGACTCAAAACTTTTCTTTTTCAGAAATACCTGACGTAGAACTTCTATATTCTTACTCGACTCTTTTTCTGGTGTGTGTTTTAAAAAAATTAAATAAAATAAAAATTCTGCACTACTCAATGGCATTCTCAGAGATAGTATTCGTAGCTGGGGTCCTTATTGAGCTAGCATCGGAAATTCATTGCAGAGTCTCAAAGCACTTATGTAAGTCGCTCTGGCTAAGGGCGTCTGCCAAATCCTGTAAATGTAAATGTAAATATACTGCATGGACAATGAACCTTGGTCGAGAACAGCTGTACATCTATGTTCATGTGTTCTCCTGGAGTGAAACTTTCAGCACAGTTCTTGGTGAAGGCTGGCAGAGAACGTGGTCATGAGTCTGATGGAGTCATTTCTGGATGACGGGGAGAAATGTCACAATGGACAATTTCTTCACCTCACTGTCACTGTCACACAGACTGCTTCACTTTACTGGGCATGGTGAATAACGTTTGCCGTGAACTTCCTCCATTGGCAAAGGACACTGCACAGGGAGAGGAATTCTCCACGTCAGTGTTTAGAATGGCGCGCATGTATTCAGTACGAGCAGCAACAAGCAAGTGGCCAGTAGCTGTGTTTTACAACATGCTGGACTTGGTGGCGGTGAATGCCTACGTTCTGTACAAAGCATCTACAGGGTGGAAAGGAAAAAGAAGATTGTTTCCGATTCTTATAGCCAAGGAACTCCATTGCCAAATACAGGGATGATGGTCACTGGGTTTTCAAACGCTGCAAACACAGACTTTGAAAGATAGACAGACTGTGTGGGACAGTAACCACTGAGACAAAAGGCAGAAAGATGACGAAGAGATGAACCTGGAACTGAGGCACGGATACATCAATTTTTACATGAACAGCCAAACATGCAAAGCTGGAGAGATCACACAAAAACAAAATTCACTTTTGGTGTTATAATTCAGTGATGGCCAATGAAAATGAAATGACATTTTATTCTGTATGTGTATGAGCATGTCAAAAACCATGGACCATGACTTCACTCAGCTTATGACATTTATATACAAACATGCATTGGAGACTGAAGTGTTAGCATGTTTTCATTTTATTCATTTCATTCTATTAGCAACTTTTCATTCTATTTTCACTCAATTTGTTTTATAAATAACACAGACTTGTGTTTCCATATATTTTGTGAATGTGCGTCTTTCATATTTGCAGGTCAGTCAGCGTGTGGGATATTTGGTATAGATATGGCAGACTTTTGTGAAGGTTTCCATGTCACACACAGAGGTTTAGCCTGCCTTGGATTTGAGCTACTCTGAGTAAAAAATGCAAATGCGCCAGGCCTCACAGGTAATGGGTGTGTTTGCACAACAAAAGCAGGAGGAGGATGGGGCTGAAGACCTGCGAAAATCACAGCAGGGGTGACAAACACCTTGGGACTCTCAGCAGAGAATAAAAACTCGGTAAATCTAGTGTTAATCCTATCAGAATAATCCTGCCTCTAGTTCCCCGTGGCATTATAGTTCGGCCTCTATCCTTCTCCCCTGGCTTTTCCCGCACCTTCCTATGGATAAATGTATCCGCGTTACGTAAATGTTGTTAATAATGTAACAGTGTGTCTACTGTGTTTCTATCAGTTGAGGCTGACGGGCGTTAATGTAACTAAGTAACGGTCTTTAGATACACCTGTAAAGCGGAGTGATATATCCGATGTGAAATGTCCGAGTGCGGTTATGCTCTGGTAACAGCACTCATAGAACGCCTATTGACTAATCATGTTTCTTGGTCGGAAATAACTGTTAAATTATATTTTGTCTTCATATCAGCGCAAATGCACATAAAATAAGTACGCATTTGCGCTTTTACAAACAATAGATTGTCGCACGTATCGTTTTTAAAAGTGAATGCGTACTTGCGTACCAGTTATGTCCATCCCTGATTATAACTGGATTGATGCAGATTGCTTGCTGATGGCAAACCTAGTTGTGGCCGAAGGGCTGTATGAAGGGTTAGTTAGGGCCGGCACGTTTGTAGTTTATTTCTACCCTGTTTTAGTTTGTGTGTAGCAGTTCGGTATTTTTGGCATTATAGATTAGAGCACATACTAAGTGTCACATAAATAAGCGCGAGGTGGGATTGGTGGATAAAAACGCGACCGGGCAGGACTCCTGGTGCGATTTATATCTCTTTGGGGCGTTTCTGCCCTAGCAGGGCTGGCTGTCCTTGATAAGACGAGTGTAGAACGTAGAAATATGCGAGCTAGAATGCTTTGTCTGTTGACGGTCGGGCTCAGCAAGACAGGGTGGTTTTATATCATCTCAAGTAACCGCCTCGGCACCGCAGGTCAGCGCAGGAGTCAACCTCTCTCCATCACGAGTAAATTACCTTAGGGGAGGGCTTAGCACTGAGGCGCTCGCGGTTTAATGCACCATCCCGCTTCTTGTTTGCCCTGTCTCAAGAGATGATCCTATTCCTGTAAGGCTATATTAGACGGCAAAGTGTGATTTACAGCGCAAGCTCTGCCCTAGGCCTTTGTAGCGGGTCCCGTTGTGCGATAATCTCGTCTGCTAGATACCATTTTCTATGTATGACCACAAGGTGGAGCTAGAGTTCCACTAAAGATGGGCCCTTAAAGAAAGAGCAGTGCCGTGTTTGAATGTATCCATTGTTTGCTGCGAAATAGATGTAAAAATACTGTGTTATTTTATATGCAGGTGTGTAATTTTATCAAGAGGGTTAACATCGCTGTGCTCTCTTAATAGTACCCTTTAAACTGAGGTGTAGTGATTAAGTAACGCTCACTGCAGAAACATCCATTAATGCCCTTTCATTCCTGACAATGTGAAACCAGAGGCAAAGATGTTCTGTTGTGTCAGTTACAGTACTGAGCCTGCAGAGGGAGTAGCAGTTAAAGCTCCTATTGCCTTCAGTTCAGATCTTTGTAGGTGTGGCATATTTAGCCTTGTTGCTGATTTGATGTGGATAGGGCTGTCGCGCCCAATAATCATCAGGGCTTTAGATGATGGGTGAAACATTTGTCCGTACGGCAGCTTTTCAGCAGTATATGGATGTTTACTTATGCCCACAATTTGGTCAGCAGCTTAGTGGTCTGCCTAAAAAAATTTATGAAATGTGTTCTGTGACGTCCAATAGTCAGTAGTCTGCATAAATTCGGTATCCGTATGTTTATTAGATTCGGTTAGCAGATCACAGCACGTGCTACTGCTTTGGTAAATCATGGAAGCGATAAGCGCTGAAATGGCGGTGAAGAAAGGAGCAGCTCAACAGCCACATCTTTTGAAGGAGATGTTGTTGATAAGGTAAAAAGATGTCGGTGGTGTGGTGGTACTTTTTGCAGTTTAAAGTCCAACATGTTTATTAAACATAAGGATACGCCGAATTTATACAGATCACTGACTTTTGGGCTTGCAATACGCATCTCATTAATATTTTATGTACATTACTAAACTGCTTACCAAACTGAATGTAAGTAAATGTCTGTATGGTACTGAAAAGCCGGTATCCGACAAATGTTTGAGCTGTCATCTGAAGCCCTGGTGATTATTATGCACGCACCATATAATCGCGATTACATCGTGACGGGATCGCAGCAGCCCAGGCTGTGAAGGTATGTGAGACCTTCTGATCATATTAGGGGAGGTTCTGTAATATGAATATGCTTAATTTACAATCTGTTGGCTTGGGAGCTGGGCTTTGATCACAAAGCTACGTAAATGAACCAGCTCACAGAAGGGGAAAGTACTGTTGAAGAACGGTGCTGTTAATCTGGCTATATAAATTGGTATTACTGTAAATATTTAAGTTAGTTTAATGAAGTCATTATGTAAATAGCTAAATACGGTAATGATGAATAATGATGTTGGCCAGGGTTTGCCAGCCTTCGCTTGGCCAGGTCTGCTGTGGCAGCTGCCGCATGGTGTGCGCTCTCTCTCTCACACACACACACACACACACACGCACACACCCCGCTTTGAGCTGCCTCTGGGAGATCCCTCCCTGTTCATGGTACTGAGCCATGGACAGTTCGGGAAAATATCTGGCACTCGCTGTTGCCCCGTTGCTTTTGTGAGCTGAAAATGTCTCACTGCCCTTGGGTGAATTTCTAGCGTTGAAGTTTGATTCGTCAGTGCATTTCTTTTTTTTCAGACCAGACTCTGAGGGACCAGACTCTGTGTGTGAACAATACCTGGGGTGCGTGGGTGGGTGGGCGAGACAGACCACGCCCACTAGAGCAGAATCATCCACTTGAGGGGAAAATGCAGCCCCTGCTGTCAGCCTGATGCGATGCACGATCGTATCGGTGTTACAGTAATTGCAGGCACAGTATCGGCTCGTCGTTATGTTTTCCATACCCTCTGATGCATCCTGTCTCACTTTGAGCTCTTACTGAGCTTTATCTCGGAGGTTTGTCCAGGTCTGTCTGTCAGAAAAACCCATCAGAAAACAGGAACCCAGCCACTTATCCGTAACTGAGAGATTTCTAAAGATTTCTCCTAAATAATTGATCAGATTGAGAAAAAGAAAACATGGCTGCCACCTACCAAGAAATACATCGTGATTCATGAGAGACTGAAGGATGTTCAGCACTCAGTGCTGTCTAATCGCCACCTAATTGGATATGTTGTGGTATGTTAAGCATTTTGGGGAGTGATATTGTACAAAATCAAATTAAATCTGCTCAGGCTGTCCAGGTGACAGCTTGTGTTGAAATCTGTTGTTTACCAGTCAGTTCCCCAGTTTGCAGGATGAAATGATGTAATGTTTGGTAACTTTGACAACTTTGGCTGAGCTGATGTGCTGTTCAGAATTGGCCAGTATGGCTGTAATTTGGACATACTGTACTGTAACAGTGTCCCCAGGCTTGGTGTTTAATTTAAATGTTTTATACTAGCATTGGCCTGTTGCTAATTCATATTATCAGACAGGACTGAGCTCAGGCCCTGGCTGCCACGCTGATGCTGTGGGGGGAGGGCTGCTCTTCCCTATACCCCCCGGTCCATCACCTCCTGGTATGGGGACTCTCAGATGGTCCGGACTACTTGGCTTGCAGGCTTTGGAGCGGTGAGAAGTTTCAAAGAGTTTTACTCGTTTGACCCAAAATTTTAATGTTTCTATTGCTTTTTCCAAATGAATTTACTGGTAACAATGTAGCAGCCTGGAAGGTTCCTTTGAATCTTAAGCTTGGATTGACGGACGTTCCCTGTGTACGACTTGCAGTTCTGTTTGGTGAATCTCCTCTGGATATGCAGGACGTCTGCTGGTGATTGATCCCTTTGGGTAAAGGAGCTCTGTATCAGGGGTCGCTGTGTTTTGGCAGGGAGGACCCTGTCCAGTGCCCCATGGAGCTGTTACCTCATTTACCAAAAGAACCTGCAGTAAAAGGAAGGCTTATAATGTATGTGTGTTCCCTGGGATGTGAACCCACAACCTTTGCATTGTTAACACAGTGTTTAACTTGTTGAGCGACGGGAGCTGGCGATGTGTGAGACCATCGCTACACCCTCCCTCAGTCGGTGTATTTCAGTGCTTCTGAAACTGGTCCACAGGGCCCCCCCAGATGGTCGAGGTTTTTGCTCCCTCTGAGCTCCCAGGGAGTTGGGAGAGAGCAAAAACATGTACCGTCTGGGGGCTTCGCGAGGATTAGTTTGAGAAACGCTGGTCTGCAACCAACCCCCCCCCCCCCAGTGGAAGCACAGCTGTGAAAGGCTGGGCGCGAGAGACTCAGCGTTGGCACCTGTGGTGAGGAGGAGGGGCGGAGCCTTAGGAGCGGTGCCATGTCAGCCTGTCCTACTGGGACGCGAGTAGCTGTCCCTCCCCTGAAAGTTTTGCTCCGTATCACAGTGAGCACTGCGGGCACGTTGGCTGAGTCTTCTTAATTAAAAAAAAAAAAAGAAATTACCTTTTACAAATGAAAACGTAAATAATAGATGTCCCGCTCTGCAGAAGATCGGCACGTGGGCTGCTTCTGCAGTCCTCTGTGTTTCACTTTAATATGAACAACAAAATCTCATTATAAATCTCATTAGCAGGGCTCACGCAGCCTCCTGATAATATTACCTCCCTTTTACCCCCCCACCCCTTGTCTGCCAGTGCAGGTCCCTGCTTTTGGGGCTCTGGGGGGGGCACTTCACCCTCATTATGAAGTGGCACCCGGGGTCCCTTTCACTGCCCCCCACCCACCCACGACGAGCTGTGAGCGGCTCCCCTTTGCCCATTACATGCCATGGCTCACGCTTTGATCTAGCTTCTCCCCCCCCCCCCCCCGCCCCCCCCTGCCCCAACTCTCTTTGTTCCCAGGTAGAAATATTTTGTGGAGTTGTTAGCATTGCGGTACATTGTACCTCCACTAGGGGGCACAGTTGCTTAGGCCTCTGTGCCTGTGATCGGAAGGTCGCCGGTTCGAATGCTCTGCAGAATAGTCACGTGCAGTGGGGCCCTTGAGCAAAAAGGTGCTGGATAAATGAGCCGACCCTGCGCTGGGACTCCAAGCTTCCCTCTCCACTGTGTATTTATATGTGTGTCACAGAAGAGAGCGAGAAGGAATGTGTGAAAGGAAGCAGGCCAGTGTACCTGTGCAAACGGCAAACACTGTTTCACATTATTTCACTAACAGATCACACGTCTATCTGAATATGTATCAGGGCATCTTGTGGTGACTTTACCACAGCAAACTGTTTTAGTCTGTTTCTTCCCAAACTGGGAATGGGGCATTTCCATGGCGCTGCTCAGATTAGCACCTCCAGGCTGGCGCGTTAGCCTGAGTGCCCTTGGATGGGCGGTAATTGGTGCCGTTCCCTCAGCTGCCAACACGCAACACATACACTTCGTAACGTGGTGTTAAGTAATGAAAAGGTCTGTGTTGGGCAGGCAGATGCAGTAATGAAGCTGAGGCGATGAGCCTCTCTGCTGCCTGTTGATCTTCCAGGTCAGCCCCCCCCCCAAAGTATGTCCCCCATCAGTGTGGGCCCCCGCGCCACTGTCGGCTCCTGTAATTGAGTTTAACCCAGAAACGGGGTCACTCAGGGGTTCCAGCTGACACTGAGCACCCAGCTCTCAGCTCTTGGGGGAGGGGGCACTTGCCCTATTTATCATGCAGGTGTGTAATGCCCCCCTCCAAAAAAAATAAAAAATCAATATGCCTGATGAATGCAGGGATGAGCCGCGCTTGTCATCCTTTAAGGTGGATCCGCAGAATCGGCACTGACAGCAGAGCAGGTGTCGGGGAGCCCTTTGGGATTCGGGGACGCCCCCACAGTCTGCTGGGATTCCTGAGGATCGCCGCATGGCAGCGGGATCGGCGGGCAGGTGGCAGCATGGCGCTAACGCGGGACTGGCATCTCCGGGGTTAACACCTCGCGTCCGCGCCGGACATTCTCCTTTGATCAGCCGCCGGTGATGCAAGCGGAGCGTGGTGCTGGAATTCCGAGGGATGGCTGTGTGCGTGGGAATGGATCAAAGGCATATTAGCCCTGTTAGGGCTCCCCCCTCCCCCGTCTGCCATATGCCCCCCCACCCCCAAAAATGAGCACAGTAGTCTTGGCTTAGATTCTGAGATCAGAAGTCCAAAATACCTCGGGTCAAAAATAAAAATGTTACATCTCTTTAAAATAAAATGGGACGGTCAGTCATATTGCTCTTACGGCTCGTTTCAGAGAAGCAGGGGTGGCTACCGCCTGATATTGCAGTATTTTTCGGGGTAAAATCGCCAGTATTTTTTATTTATTTTTCTTCTTTATATTTTACAGATGTTTTGTCCAAAATAAATTACAAGTCAGTCCATACAGCAATAAGTGCAACAAAAGTAACAATCAGAAAGTGTTACAGTACTTTTCTATCACAGGCCACTGTGCAGGAATCGGGGAACTATGTTTAAAAGGCACTGCTAGTGAGCTCTGACTCTAGCTCTGCAGTGATGGAATGTAAGCAGGTGTTAGTGTTTCAGTTCAGCCCTGTGGATAGTCTGTGTGTGTGTGTCTGTGTGTGTGTGTGTGTCTGTATTAATATCCCCACAATGTGATAAAAATCTGTTATGTTGACCTTGTTGGGACATTCCTCCATTCCCCACTAGGGAAAGATCAAATTTATAAAAATGTGTGACTGCAATCAAAAAACTAAAAATGCCAGGAGTGTATAGTTTGGTTACTTGTGGTTAAGGTTAGGGCTGGGTAGGGGTCAAGGCTGTCATAGTTGGAATTAGGGTCATGCTCATAGCAATTTATGGATGGTCCCTGCAGTGGTAAGGATACCTAACCTGTGTGTGTGTTTACATTAAGCGGACCGCCGGTGCTCGGGGTGTCCTGGGTGTCCTTGGTGTGAGCCGTGGGGACGTGCTGGCCTGTCGTCACTCTCCTTCAGAGCAGGACATCAGTGTCCCCCTTCCAGCCTGACCAGAGTGGCTCACTGCAGTTCAACCCTGTCATGAAAGCTGTGATGTTTCACGGCCCTTGGGGGCAGGGGGTGTCTAGGGAGGATAATGGGTTGAATGTGTTATAATTCCATCAGCTTAGTCTGCAGATGCTCATCTGAGATGGGCGGTCGTCCTCAGCGGGCCTGTGTTCTCTCTGCATTGGGAGTGATCCGGCTGTTAGTGAGGGCGCCACCCGATGGTAGTACAGGGTATCGGCTATTGTGACCCATCCGTGAGCCAGCGGACCTGGTACACAGTGCTCTGCCCTGTCTGTCCTCTGTGCAGGAGAACACCCTCACACTTCAGGCTGAGGCAGCCTCCCCCCGCCCAGGTCACCCTCTGCCGGCCTGCCCCCCCGCCTGAGGACATTGCCCCCGCCCCCATCCGTCCCCTCACAGCTGCCAGCTGCAGATAAAGTAGCAGGTCGAATGCTTGTAGAGATGAAATCCTCCACCGGGGGGCTGATCTATCGGCTGTCAGGGGCCGCTTGCCCCCCCTGCCCCCATACAGGCAGCAAACAGGGTCTTGTCTTCTCAGCCGTCAGGAGGCCCAGTGGCTCCTGCCCCTCCCTCGCTCATGCCCCGCCCTCGCTCATGCCCCGCCCTCGCTCATGCCCCGCCCTCGCTCATGCCCCGCCCTCGCTCATGCCCCGCCCTCGCTCATGCCCCGCCCTCGCTCATGCCCCTCCCTCGCTCATGCCCCTCCCTCGCTCATGCCCCTCCCTCGCTCATGCCCCTCCCTCGCTCATGCCCCTCCCTCGCTCATGCCCCTCCCTCGCTCATGCCCCTCCCTCGCTCATGCCCCGCCCTCGCTCATGCCCCGCCCTCGCTCATGCCCCGCCCTCGCTCATGCCCTGCCCTCTCGCCTCTCTCCCCTCACAGGTCCACGATGGGCCTCCTGGAATCTCGGAGTCTTCATCTGCATCCGCTGCGCCGGCATCCACCGCAACCTGGGCGTGCACATATCACGCGTCAAATCCGTCAACCTGGACCAGTGGACCCCGGAGCAGATCCAGGTATTTTGGCACAGGAGTGCCCCCCCCCTCCCCCTTGCCAGAGTGGACTCGTCCTCAGCCTGCATCCCCGATGCTATGACATAAATCATGTGCATAAATGGGCTCGCCGGGATGGTTTAGCGACACGGTCCAGCGCGGTACAGCGCACGTTCCAAACCCGGAGCCAGCCAGACGGAAAATGGCCAGCAGACGTAGCTGAAGGTGCCCCCAGCTGGCTGCTGATGATGTGGAGTCGCATGATTCACCCTGAGTGCTTTCAGGGCTGCACCGGCTGCAGAAAACCAAGGGAGATCCTGGTATGACTCGGGATTCTGATCCGACCCCCTGATCGTCATCTCACGGCTTTCCTCTCTTCTCCTGCAGAGCGTGCAGGACATGGGCAACAGCAAGGCCCGCCGGCTGTATGAGGCCACCCTCCCTGAGAGCTTCAGGAGGCCTCAGACCGACCAGTATCCTTTCAGATGCGGCACAATGAAGGCTGAAGGAGAATGCGCCCATCACAGTTATAGCCAATCAGCAGCTTGGCTCCACCCCTTACTGGCCTTAGTCCCGCCCACTGCTGTTCCTCTCAAACTTTCATTTTGATTGGTGTCTCTGTTGCCTCCCAACCAGTTTCAGCCATTCTTTTCGGTATGAATAGACTTCCAATTTTCTCACGGGACGACACATTGGGTTTATTAAGTGTGATTAATTGGTTGTGCGCCCCCCCCCCCCACCAGGACATGAGCTGAGCCGCCTCGTAGCTCCCACTCTGTACTTTGCGCAGTCTGTCTTCTTGTGGGGATGTAGAGCAGCCTCCTCCACCTTATACTCCTAGCCAGTGGTTCTTAAGTGAGGCAGGCGGAGGGGTGGGGGTATCCAGGTTCTGAGAACAGGCCCCCGCCAGGGCCCGGGGGGCCTCGACGCAGCCCTAACGCAGCCGAATGTCTGGGGCCCAATTTCATTCTTCAGCGCAGACAACAATTATCCCACCCCCAGCTTCAGACGTCTGCCTTCATATTGCATTTTATAGCCGAAGGAGTTCTTGTCTCTTGCACGTTCCTCATCACACACACACACACACACACACACACACACACACACACACACACACACACACACACACACGACACGCTCCCATTATGCATTTTTAATGCCTTTTTTTAGTAGTTGTACATCAGTGTTGTGATTAAATTTTCATGGGGCACAAATCAGGTTTAACAAAGATTCAACAAAATGGAAAGGCGGCCTCGCTCCTTGGGGGATCCCCCCCCACGACGATAAACGCCCCCCCGCCCCTCTGAGACGCATGTCATGTATCATACTGTCGAGTTTCCCTTATGTAACGGCCGCTTTTTCAGTTCAGGTTTTTATTAGATGAAGCG
The DNA here is from genome assembly GCF_023856365.1 of Brienomyrus brachyistius. NCBI lineage: Eukaryota > Metazoa > Chordata > Actinopteri > Osteoglossiformes > Mormyridae > Brienomyrus > Brienomyrus brachyistius. The sequence continues at coordinate 6,077,247 of NC_064552.1, read as the reverse complement.
TTTGTACTCCTCTTGCTTTTGGGAGTAGTGTGCTTAGAGGGGTGATACCCTCGGTGGGCCACCGAGGGGCGCTGTGTCTTTGTCCCCAAAGTCCCACCCCCTCCACTCCTTCTGTCCTTAACTTGCCCCCTCCCCCCCAGAGCCGTGGAGTTCTTCATCAGGGACAAGTACGAGAGGAAGAAGTACTACGACAAGAGCGTGGCAGAGACCATCGCTGTATGTACCCCTCCTCTGGCTGTGTAGGTCCAGCATTGGCCAAGTTGCCATCCTTTTCAGTGTCAGGCTGGAACTGCTAGTTGTGTTTGAACCACAGATTGCTGTAAAACCTGCACTACGAAGGCGCGCATGTACATGCAGGGCTCTGATCCTGCAGGTAAATCATCCACTGCGCTGGATCCCCCGTCCTCCTTGCAGCGCCTGCTCTGTGCTCCCTCTCCCTCCCCCCCCTCTATCTTTCCCTCTCTCCCCCCGGTAATGATGCAGTCGTGAGACAGCGAGCATGAAATGAAGGCCCGCAGGAGGCCGGCGTGCGATTTCATCTGGAGGAACAAAGAAAAACACACATATACACACACACATATTTATATCTTTGTGGAGACCGTCCATTAATTTCAGTGGGTCAAACCCTAATCCCAACTATAATAACCCTAACCCTACCCAGCCCTAACCTTAACCACAAGTAACCAAACTGAATACAAGACTTCTGGCATTTTTAGTTTTTTGAATGCAAAATTTTTGGTTTTTATCTCATTGTGGAGATCTGGTCTCCACAATGTAAAAATTACAAAAACGCTCACACACACACACACACACGCCCAGACACACTCCCGCAGACACACACACGGATATCAGGTGCTCTTCTGGACCCTGCTGAGTGCTTCTCTCTGGGTTGGTCCGATTTCCAGCCCCTGGGCTCAGTGTCCTCCCTCACCCTCACCGGCTTTCAGGTGCAGAGGCCCTGGGAGGAATGCGGAGGACGCTGGCTTAGTTACATGCTCGCTATATTAGTCCTTCATTCCATTCCCCTGTAAGAAAAGGAGAGGGGCTCACTAGCTCACCGTAAGTGTAAAATGCCTTCTGCTGTCTGATGGTTTGCACCCAGGAGGCTCTGATGGCCTTTCAGACTCGCTCAGCATTATCAGTCGCCAACTCTCCAGGTCCCTGGCTACCCCCCCCCCCCCCCAAGCCGGTGTAGTACTGCGTGGGCCTTGATAGGGCACTGGTTCCTTATTGGTCATCTCGCTGTATTCATGGGCGTGTCCCTCCCCCCGGACTGTGAGCCCTTTCCTGCTTTATTCTTTGCTCTCCCCCTCCGCCAGCGCTCCCCCCCCCCCCAGAAATCCTCCACCCTATTTCTACTCCCAGAGCTTCCAGACGCTGAACAGCCCTCATCCTTTTTGCTTGTTAGTACTTGTTTTTTTTTTTTGTATCACCTACTTCAGCTTTCTCTTCTCTCCCCCCCCGCGGCTGTGCAGAAGTCCTCCGATGCCACCATACCTTCAGTGGCCCCCACCTCATCACAAGCAGCTGAGAAGAGCAAGGCTGAGGTAGTGCCCCTCCCTTTACACCAATTCTCTCCCTCCTGCTCTGTGTAAGCCAAGGGTCTCCAACTCCGGTCCTGGACAGCTACTATCCAGTAGGTTTTCTGCCCCACTTGGCTTCTGATGAGTGACACCTGTTCCTGATACTTACCTGAGAACATGTGTAGCTCATCAGAAGCCAGGTAGGATAGAAAACCTACTGGACAGTAGCTCTCCAGGACCGGAGTTGGAGACCCCTGGTATAAGCTGACTGCCACTAATGATGTAAAGAGTGGGCGTGGTCAATGGAAAGACTCTGCCCATAAGTCCTTCCAAAAGACCCCCACTAACGTCTCAAGCATCTCCTCCACCTGCTCCATTGGAGGGGTGTTACTTACTGGCCTCTAGTGTGGACCGAAATCCAGCCCTCACCCCTGACTCTACTCTGAGCCTGAGCGACGGGGCAGGACTTCCTGCTGGCCCTTTTTAGCGTTTGATGTTTCCCAGTCGGAGCACCAGGCCTGCTGGGGAATCAGGCTCAGCCTGTGTCTGTAGGCGATCAATTGGCAGCTTGACATTTTTGTTTCCTCTCGCGTGGTCCGCAGCACGAGTGTTTATCTGTAAGTCGACTTCACCGGGTTTACAGATCACTGCTTTATTTTTAAGGGGAGGAATCCTACCCAGCATTCATAGCAGCGAACGGGCGCAGCACAGCGGTGCTCTGATTATTCCCTAAAATGGTAACTAGGTTGTCCTGCCTCATGCCCTGGATCGATGGATAAGGATGGATGGATGGATGATAGTTGGGTTGGGATTATCTCTCCCCACCTGAGCAGGTTTAACAAACTCTGTTTGCTATCAGCTTGCAGCAGTGAGTCACATGAGTGTAAAATACCCCTGAAATAATCCTCTCAGTCTGGGGGCAAAGTCCCTTATGTCCTGTCGAGTCTGACGCCCTGTGTCTCTCTGTTGACCGAAGGAACGAGGGAAAGAAGAGAGGAGGATGGAAAGGGAGGTGGTCAGGGGGGACCGGCTGGCGGCCAGCGAGAAGGTGAGGCCCGCAAGCCTGTCGGCGTCTCTCTCTCTGAACGCGGGCGCTCCGATTTCATGCTGACGGCGTGCCGGCCCACCCCTCTGTCACACCGCGGATCTGCCGCCAGTTGCCGTGGACACCGTTAGCGGAGCTGTCCTACTTTGAAAAACACACCAAAAGCATCTCTCCATTCTTCTTTTATTTATTGCTTTTTCTCTTGCAGTACGATGGAGACGGATGCAGCGATCCTTAGTGGTCTCGCTAACCGAGCAGAGAGTGTGCTGTACGCATCTTTCTCGCCTGTAATCTTCTGTCATGTCCCTTTGCTTACAAGTCGTAGTGGTGACTTTAGTATCTCTGAGCGCCCCAGGCCAAACAGGAGGAGCGCTGAGTGCAGGCAGCTGTTTGGGTCAGTAAAGGGGGTGGTGACGTGTGTTGACCCCCCACGTCGAGCTCCATGCTGCCTCTGACCACATGGGCATGTGTGGAAGGTATCCACGGTTACACACCCGTCCTCCTTTTCTAATAACCTGTGGCAGCGTTTGTGAGGAATAGCCAGTGGTTCGTTTTGAATTTGGAGAAACATGGAGACTAAGTGGAGGCTTTCACATCTTCTGTCAGCGGCCGATGTTTGCATCATCCTTCCTAAACCATCTGTAAGTGCGGGTGCGTTTAACCCTCTCTGCGCTGGTCACTCGCATGGGATTACTTGGAATATAACAGGGATCCCCCCCCCTCTCTCTCTCTCTCTCACTCATTCACTAACATACATTAGGGCATTCGGGCAATGAAGTAGTAGTGTATTAGGGTCGTGGTTAGTGTAGTACAAACATTTCACAGAGTAGTAAAATGTGATTTAAATACTCTTATTTTGACGTTGTGGGGACCATTTTTTTCAGCACCACAAGGGAAAACTCAAATTTCTAAGCATCTGTAACTGCAATCAAAAAACTGAAAATGGCAAACGTCTTTTTGATTTGATTAAAATTTTGTTTGATTAAGGGTAGGGCTGGGTAGGGGTTCAGGTCGTCCTTGTTGGGATTATTCATTCCAGTAGAAAATGGAGATTTACTGATTTTGAGGATTCCCACAGAACAAGCATTCCCCCTTAATCTTGTCAGAGCTTTAATAACCCCCACCTGCAGCATGTCCGGGGTGTATCCTGGCCCTCGGGATCATACCACCTTCTCTGTAAGGCTCTGCTCACGCTGATGTTCCATCCTTTCTCCACGGCGCTTCCCCACAGTTTGCGGGCAGCATTTAACAGACATACTGACATTCAGGGTTTGGCAAAGGGGTTTTAAATTATTTAAAATTAGTGTTTTAAAATAATTGACCTTTAAACAGATGAAATGTGAAGGGAATAAGCAAATAAATGGCTTGTTTTTTCCTCCCCTTCTGTAAAACTCTTAGACCAGACTGGCCCCAGTTATACACTAGCCTGGTAATCGAAGGTGGAAAAAAATCATCTGAACTGGTTATGTCTCATCATGCATGGGGGCCCTGGAACATGCATAGAAAGCAGCGTCAGGTCCACTAATGCACAGGGACCCTAGAACATGTATGGAAAACTGGTACAGGTCCATTTGCATTCAGAAACCCTGGAACATGTATAGAAAGCTGGTATGGGTCCACAGAGGCACTGGGGACCCGGAACATGTATGGATAGCCAGTAAGCGGAACATGTATAGAAACCAGGTCCAGGATCATGCCTACATAAACCCAGTGTTTTTTTGAGGTATTTGTCTGCTGCTGGTTGAACAGATGCATGTTTTGTAACTGTGATATGTATTTAGAACTGAAAATTCTGAACAGAGCTGATATGTGTTTTTTGTTGGGGGGGGGGGGTACAAAGGGGGCATGAGGACAGTGTTGTAAAATCTCCTTGATTCAGTCCCCCCCCCACCTCTGAGTGATTAAAGCAGTAAATTGCACAGCTCCTCTGCTGCTGCGGGGCTGTTTCTCGTTCCCTCGGTAGCTTGTCTCCCATTTGAGCGTGAGCATGTGACCACCGGCTATCCCATGATCCTCTTGGATGATGCCCACCTTGTTCCGGCAGCTGGTGTTCTGCCTTCAGACCCCTAATGCAGGATTAATACGCCACGGGCGTTTAAGGTGCGGGGTGCCAGGTGAGGACCAGCCGCCGCGGATCGGCCTTTTCTCTTCTGCATGACAGCGCCCCTTATTCTCCCGACGAGCTTTTGTTCGTGGGCCGTCAGGGGGTAGGGGCTTTGATATCAGGGGCTAAGTGGATGTTTATCTCTATGGCTGTCACATTGGAGCGGGCCTGTTTGGCGTGCTCAGTGCTTCTGTCAGTTTGGAAATAGCACAGGCCTTTGTTAAAAGGGTGACACGATTGTTTGTGGATTTATTACTCCGCGCGCGTCTGCCCTGCTGAGCTTCGTCACCCTCGATAAATGGGGTTCTGGGGAATTGTAAGGCGCGCAGGCATCGGCTGCGTCTCAGGAACGTTCCCCGCCTAAAACGTGCCCCTCTGGTTACTATGGCGACATCCAGGGCGATGGTCTGCGGTCGGTCCCAGGAAGGTAACGTCGCCCTGGCCGATTTGCACCCTAGGCCTCGGAAGCCAGATGACGAGGGAGTGTGTGACAGCTTGGGGAGGTGTCCCTAACTCTACCCCTTCCCCAGCCTCACGACGTGTGTGCTGCTAATGATGCCTCACTCAATTCTGCAGTCTCTGGGGACAGTGTGTGGGTTTAAGATGGGGGGGGGGGACGTTACATGCGCCTGTGTGTTGGGGAGAGTGTCTGTGATGCCTCTCTGGTTCCGGTGTGGTTCTGCCAGGGGGTTGAGGTAGACCCCATGGAGTCTGAAAAGCCCCCAGCTCCCTCTACCTGGAGGCGGAGCCAGGTAGCTGGTGCTTGTTTGTCTGCCTGTATTTCTCTCTCTGGGCTTTTGGGACTGGACATTAGGGTCTCTGTGTATTTTCCTGTTCATAGGATTTGCTGGGGCAGCATTTTCTAGCTAGAAAATGCTGCAGGAAATGGCCGTTCATTTATGCCATAACCTTGCACGCTTAGTGACGGGGAGGAGTGTACACAGGGCTCAGAGCACAAGGCTCTCCATTCTGCTCAACGCCACGCCATAATGCCTTTTGTTTACACACTGTCTACAGCACTAGACTCTTCACTCAGCCAGTCTGCAGAGGCATAGCGATAGGACAGGCAGGGCAGCCAATTGCCTGGGGCCCTGAGCTGGTAGGGGGGCCCCGGGGGCAGCCGATCACATAGCATTTTGCAACGACAAATCTGCTTTATTCGGTGTATATTCTGTTTCTCACAAAAGTGAAAACAAAGGTATTATCTTTGCTGATATTATTAATTTTGACTTGCACTAAAATAACGATAATAAATTTACCAAATCAAGGGAGGGTGAATTGTGTTTTTTTTTTTTTTTTTGCCCATGGCCCCCAGTCCCTAATACTTCCTCTTCCAGTCAGTGGTGAGTGTGTGGTTTTGTGTGTGTGTCTTTATCCTTATGCAGTGTGGCATCTAATTTTTTATTCTACAAATTTCTCTCCGATGACACATCAGTCCTTAAAGGTGACACTGCGGCACTCATTCCCAGTACGTCAAAATAAAAGTCTCTGAAAGGAAGCGCGTAGTTTGCATTTTAGAAGCAGCAGGCTAATCAAAGAGGGCTTTATGTGTGCAAAGGGCTCCCCAGAGCCATTTTTTCTGTCAGGGGGACGTTTAGCAGCTAAACAGGTTTAACGTCTCTGAGCTCGGGGCTCTGGTTTAACAGGAGGTTCAGTCGTATCCCTGTGGGCTCCCGGCCCACTGGTATGCAGGCGCTAAATGCCGATGCCTAACCTTGAAGCTGAGGAGGCCTCCTTGATAATAGAATAAAAATGAGCGGTGAGCAGACTATAGGAAGAGAGTGATTTCGGGGTTCTTTTAGGGGAGAATGACGTGAGCATTTCCCACCTGACCTCTGAATCGCAGCCAGCCCAAGACACAAGCCGACTCGACGAGGCCGTAAAATCCGCCAGCGACTCGAGCGGCTCGTTGGATTCCAGCCTGCGTCCGGCGATGACCAAGGACAGAGTACAGCCGCCGGGTGTTTTTATGGTGTCGTCACGTGCGCGTTTGTGGGAAAGCGGCTCGGATCTCACTGGGCTGTGGGCCCGTCCCATTGGATTATAAAACCCTACGGCCAAATGTGCCCAAAGGCAACACTTAACAGTCGACCATTAGCAGGCTGTTCCAGTAGCTAATCCATTCAGGGTCGATCTGTTATTCTAATGACCTGCACTTTATGCAGAGTTTTCCACATTTGCATATCATGTGACCTGCTCTCTGCCTCTGCCTTTTGAAGGCCGTTATGGGCTGTTGTGATGTACGGTAATAGAGCTGCCGTTATTCGGCTGTTCCTGCATGCAGCATGCTAGCCTTGAATGTATTTATTTCCAGTGTCCTTAAAATTTCCAATTCGAAGCACATTATTGGTTAATGGGAAGCATCCTTTGCCAGTAACTTTGAACACCTCCACCTCGTGGAGGGAGCAGTAGTTGCGTGGGGGCCCCCCCAGTGCCGTCAGGGGGGTTAGGAGGCCCCACCATATGAATGCTGTTGTGTTACCTAATGGCTTTTTGGTGCCTTTGCGCCCGTTCGTTACTTTTTGCCGTCGTAGTTTGCTTGTTTGTCCTATGGCCCTCAAAGCAGCCTTATTCATCAAACGCGTATTCGGGGAAGCCACAGGTGGTTTATAAAGAGGTGAGAAATGCAGACACACAGGTGCACACACACACATACACACACACACACACAGGCACACACACATACACACACATACACACAGATCCGCACACACAGACACACACACACAGGCGACACGCTTTGATCTGTTGGCAGGTCATGTTCTGCAGATGGACAGGCAGGTGTGCGTTTGCCGCAGCTAGCCGTGTGTGTGTGTGTGTGTGTGTGTGTGTGTGTTGATATCATGTGGATCTTGTGTTCCCTTCCTGCCCCCGCCAAACCCGACCCCCCGACCCCCACACTCCTCTATGTTTCGCCTGGAGGTGAAATCAGTCGCTCAGTTCATCAGTCCAGACATCCTATCCTGGCGGGCTGGAGAGCACCCCCCCACCCCTATTCCTGGGAATAGCCTAGAATGAAAGTGGGGGGGGGGGCGCGGAGCCCACTGCAGTGTATGTCCTTCACTGCTCCACATTGCCCCCCCCCCAGGGTCTCGGGGGTCTAGAACAATGAAAAATAAATAGGCAAATAGTAAGCATCGGATGCCCCCCCCCCCCCGCCCCCCAGTACTCCTGCTTCCTAGCGGGACACTCTGACCGTGATGTAGCTACTCCACGCCCTCTGCTTGTCTTACTCCACCCTCCTGAGTCACGGTAACAGCGCACATGTGTACCTACCACTGGCTGCTCATTACAGGTCATTCTGCCTTGTTGCCTGGATGCCAAGTATGATACTGGCACTTGATTTATGGCCAAAAGCATCGCAGAGCCCCCACCGAAGGCTCTTTCAGACCCTCTCCCCTCCTCCACAAATACCTCTGAATTGGCCATCATGAAGTCACAAGTGGAGCAGGTGACACTGACCTCTGCCTTCGTCTGTCATTGTTGAGGGGGCTTTCCTTTTTCCCCATAACATCTTTTCTGACCTTTGAAGCACCGAGCACACCCATTCTCTCTTGGGGCCAGTGGCTGGGGGGGGCATAAAATGTCTGGAAATGGCACGTTGGCCCACTCGGTTGCCATGGTTTCGTCATCAGTGGTGCGCCTCTGCTCTCCCCCGGCGTAGTTAATGACCGAGCGAGATAGTGGGGTGGGGGGGGGGGGGGGGGGGGGGCTGTCCTTTAGTTAGCCTGATGGGCCGGGGCTTGCCTGTTTGTTCCGAGAGCCATCGCTGGCCAGCCTCGTTACTTAAAGGTTATGAGTGTGATTAGCATCATCATTAGCGTTAGTGTTAAATGCGAGCCCGGGCTGACACCACATTAGCCTGTTAGCGGGGAGGTATCAATGAGAGAGACCAGAGAGATTCGGTTCCCAGCGCTCCTGTCGCATTAGTAAGAAGCAGGCTAGTGATTATCGCCATGAGCTAATGAGCGGTCAGCGTGCCGCCCAGACAGCGGCCCGGCGAGGCCCTGAAGCCAAGCGGCCCGGCGCCGCCGCGTCAGTCTCCTGCTCTCTGTCCTTTTACACCAGAGCATGTCATTTTTGCCCCGAAGGGCTGCTTTTTAATTTGTGTCTTTGTGGCTTTTTTGCTGAGCTGGGGAGGGAGGGGGGTGGACTGTGGCCTAAGGGTGAGATGGAGATCAGTGTGTATGTGTGTGCGTGCGTACGTACGTGTGTGTGCGTGTGTGCGAACGGGTATACAGAGTGTCCGCATAACGTGATAAATATCTATTTCATAAAAATCGGTGACTGCTATGAAAAAACTAAAAATGCAAAAACTCTTGTAATTTCCTTAGTTATTAGGGCTGGGTGGGGGTTAAGGTTGTCATAGTTAGCGTTAGCATTTTTCCCATAGAAATGAACGAGCGGTCCCCATAAGGATAGGTATACCCAACGTGTGTGTGTGTGTGTGTGTGTGTGTGTGTGTCTGTGTGTGTGTGTCTGTGTGTGTGTGTGTGTGTCTGTGTGTCTGCTAACGGGAGGATACTGTCTGCTGGGACATTGCTCATCCCGGTTTGTTTGTCTGCCTGCCGCAGCTCGGGGTTCAGGGCTCACTGCCGGTTCGGCCCCCGTGCTGCTCTATCTCATGCTGCCCCATCGTGCTCTGGCCCCCATAAACCGCACTAAAAGCACTCTGCTCTGCGGCATTGGCCCCAGTTTGGCCGGACCTGTTTTCAGGTACAAGGAATAAGGAACAAGGAAGTCTGCAGTTCTGTGAAATTCTTTTCTTCATGTCTGTCATCATTTTGTCATTGAACTGTAAACGCACCAGATCCCTGACATCATTTCTCCCCATTATTGGTATCTCTGGGAACTTACGGTGACCATAAGTGTATGTGGGTAGGTGAGTGGGAGGGCGTATGTGTAGATCCCCTCCATATAGTCATTTTAACCGCTGCTATTTTAACTGCTGTGTTATTATTATTTTATTTATCTTGTAATGTCTCTGTTACTTTTCTTGCATTTTTGTGGTCTGTCAGTTAATTTCGTTGTCCAGGCAACTGAACAATGACAATAAAAATCTTGAACTTGAACTTTCTCTCTCGCTCAGGCCCAGAAGAAGGATGAGGGCCAGCGGGAGGCCCGAGGCAGCCCCGCCCGGAGGCCTGAGCCCGCTGTCGACCTGCTTGGCCTGGGTGAGGCGCCAGAAAGCGCGACCGAGGGGGATCAGGAAGCAATCGAGTGTGGGATGGGGGTGGCGTCTCCATATGGCAGCGTGGGACCTGCAGGGGGCGCTCCGGTTTGGAGCTGGGGAGGCAGGTTGCCAGTTTAATGCCTGCTGCTGAAGTGTTATGGGATCGTTTTTCACGGCCTAAAACAGCGTCTGGGAGCCGCTCAGGTGGGGTGGGGGAGCCGCTCAGGTGGTGCTTTGATAAAGTGGGTCGGTGGGCTCCAGAGGTTGTTTGTTCATTTTGGGGCAGGGTTCTGAGGCGAGGGCGGAGGCTAGGGAGGGTTGAACTCTGGAGTGACCAGAAGGACAGTGGGGACCCCCGGCCTCTCACGCTCACACAGTGGGGACCCCCGGCCTCTCACGCTCACACAGTGGGGACCCCCGGCCTCTCACGCTCACACAGTGGACAGATATGAGGCGATTGGGGGAATGGATCCCAGAAGGGGCGTGTCATCGCAGGGGCTGTGTGCTGTAATAGGACACGCTGCTGCAGCCAGGCTCCGCACGCTGCCACATTCATTCAGATGCTTTTAAAAGTGCTGACACACATCTTTGGATTGCCTGACCTGTACCGGTCAGCCTCTGTTTTTATTTCAGTGAGTCAAGCTGCCGGTTATAATGAGTGACGGAGAAAACGGCAGGGAAATTGGCATGTAAATTAGCGCATTTAGCCTCACAGGGCTGTATATATATTGCTGTCTGGACTGCTGTCTCCCCCCCCCCCCCCGCCCCCCGTTATGCTGTTAATGGCACCGTTTCCCACTTCCCTGTTACTCCCGGCATGCTCACTAATCTGCCCTTTCGGTCCCCCGTCGCGTGTCCTGCCTCCATCTGTGTGCCACGCCTCAGCCGTGTGCTTTGCATGCCACCTCCAGCCTCCGATTGCAGCCATCTGAACAGATGGGGCCCCCGCTGCGCGGTGGGGGGGCGTGGCCTGACTCAGCGGAATCGAAGTCCTGGCCTGCCAGTGGCTGGCGGGCAGGAGTGAGCGTGGTACCGCCACCCCCGCACGCGAGCTCTCCTCTCGCCTCCTCACGCCGCCGTTCCTTACGCCCCCCCCCCCTCTCCCCTGCAGACGCCCCCGTGGTCAGTGCTGGCAGCGGCTCGGCCGGTGTAGCTCCGCTCAGCGACGACCTGGACATCTTTGGGCCCATGGTGTCCAACCCACTGCCATCCTCCGCCGCACAGGTGATCCGCCGCCCTCTGCTCTCTCTGCCTCCTCCATCTCTCCTTCTGTTACACAGCTCATTCTTTCTCTCTCCTTTTCCTCTTTTCTCTCTCTGCTCTTAGTTCTCTCTCTTTGCTGTCTTCTATTTTCTCTGCTCTCTTTCATTGCTCTTTGGTCCATTATCTCCTCTCCCCTCTCTCTCTCTGTTGTTCTCTTTTTCCTCTGTTCTCTTTCCCTTCTGTCTTCCCCTCTGCCTCCCCCCACCTCGGCTCTCTACACCCACCAGTTCTCCATTTACCTTTTGTCCTGCAGTCCTCTTCCCTCCTTTTCTCATCTACACCTCCCACTCTCTCCTCTGTACCTCTATACAGCTCTCCATAACTGTCCATGGCCAACTATGAACGCCATTTAGTCACTTACAGTCACTCCCCACCTGTCCTGGCTTCATCCTGACCCTAAGTGTCGCTCTGGCTGCCTTTCAGACAGAGGGAGTAGTTCATCATGCAGGTCTGTCACTCCCGGTCAGCGGCAGTCATGCCCCGTTCCCCTAGCGGCCGACGATCTTAGATCGGCTCGTCTTGTCTGGCCCAGCCAAAAGCTCCTTCGAGAGCGGGAAAGGTCATGCCTCCGACATAACTGTCTGACTGGCCGTATTTACCCTTCTGGCACGCTTTGGTCGAGCCGCAGCTGTTGAGGGTGCCCTGCGCTCCTTAAGTGACGTTTTGCACGCTGTTTGCCCACCCCACCGCGTTTCGGCGTACCGCAAGAGCCAAAACAGGGTCCATCTGCGTTCGGGCATGATGCCGCCGCGCCGCAGCCTCACGGGACTCCTCCTTTCACAACAACTTTGGCCAATGGAGGCCTAGGGGGTGTGGCAGGGGTCATCCAGCTCGTCTCCCAAGTCCTTCCGGAAGCTGGGATTGGGGATTAGTCAACAGCTTGCACCCGGGCATCTTCCACGTGAAGCGATGTTTTATTCATGAGCACGGAAAGCTTCTGCCTGCGCGAGATATCCCGCTAGAGCCAGTCGGCTCCCGGTGTGGAAACGCAGGTCTGCTTGTGTGGTGGGGGGGGGGGGGCAGCAGGCCTCTTATCTCCACTCCGGCAGATGACATCATGCGCCGAGGGCTCGACTAAGCCAGCGTCTGAAAGACGCCGCTAAAATCACCCCCAGTCTTTCTCCACTGCATTACCGTGCTACGGTGGTCAAACCGCTGCACTAACATCAATGCCCGTCATCCTCGGTAAATTATATAGCTGCCTGAATTTAGAGTAGGCTAACACTCAGTGTTGTATAAATGATATTAAATATGGTGGAAGCAAAGTGTGGACGGTTAGCACTATGACCAAAAAAGGTTGTTGTTTTAGTTGGTCAGCTACACGTAAATTCTGCTCTCCTTCATCAAAGGGCTTCTTTAAGTTTGAAGTTAGCATCAGCTGCTCTGTCTGCCATGCTGTTGCAAAGCCTCTAGCTGAGCTTGAACACGCACAGCTTAGTTAGCAGGCGAAATAGCAAACTAGTCTGCTAAAAATCATCCATCCATCCATTTTCCATACCACTTATCCTTCTGGGTCGTGGGGAGTCTGGAGCCTATTCCGGAAGCAATGGGCATGAGGCGGGGAACAACCCAGGATGGTGGGCCAGCTCTGCTAAGAATCACTGAACATGAAAATTAAATAAACTCAGAACTTAATGATAACTTTATTTACAATATATACAAATGTCAATAGTGAACAGCGACATTCAAAACGATAAACTGCCAGTCTAGGTTGCATTAAATTGCTTCTATGCCCCCGCATGTGACAGAATGAATGAATACTGTGAGCCAACATCGCCAACAGCATGTGCAGCCTGGCGAGCGTTAATGTTATTGGTAGTTCATCCTGTCTTGTTGAGACGTCTCCCAATCACCATGCAGGGAAGCCTGGCTTCCAGGCGAGTCTAAATATCTGACTGCAAGACAGACTGCAATCTGTCCAATCAGTGTTGCTAAGCTAAAAACTATGTTGCTCTTAGACTCCCAGTGAAGCACAGCGTCCGTTCAGGTTTCGAAAACACGTAATCGGAGCATCTTCACCAATAAGCTTTTGTCTGTCCTCCATTTAGGAAAAGCATATATGAAACTCTTCTGTAGGCTTCCAGGGAAGCACAGCATCAGTGGGCATCTATAGGCTCTATTTATCCTGGTCTAAAGGTGAAGGTAACTCCTGTGAAACGATCAATGGTGTTGTTCGATTAGTAAGATAGATTACACATTTAATCTCAAAGTAAAATGAATTTACACTGACGCATTGAATAATTCAATATTTTTGGAAAATTTTACAGAGGAAGCCATTCTTCCTCTGTAATCTTAGAACAGTCACTTGCGAAATAGAGAATATGAGAATACTGTTAAATATGTTACTATATTAAATATGAATACTGTTAAATATGTCTGTTAAAGCCACAGCAGTGGACAAGCTGTTGTTCTGAATGGCCAAGGATCGCTGACAGGATCAGTTTGCGTTCGTTGGTTGCATCTTCGCATAAATGGTGTGCCGGCCCTTTAAGATGTGCCCATTCTCTCCACACCCTTCGCTACCTTGTACCCTGACTCATCCGGCATCTGCGCCGGCAAGGGTCGTGTTGGGAACCGCCGGAGCAGGTGTTGATTGCAAAGGTTTTAAATAGAGCTGTTTAGCCAAGTAATGAGGTACCTAAGATATCATGATGAGAAGAGCATCGATTGTATGCTTTCTAGATACTTGTCTGTGTGGAGATGGGAGGGTGGTAGGCAGAGAGTTCGGCAGCTATGGTTCAGCTCTTTTGGGTTGTACACCTTGTTTTTTTGAGTTAAACATCAAGCTGCATATTTGTTTCTATGGTGTACCTATCAGACCATAGGGTGTCAAATAAAATCACTCTCTTCCTTCAAACACTGTGTCCTCTGGATCCTTTTGAGGTAATGAAAAGCCAGGGTCTGATCGTCCATGTACTCCATGCCTCCTTGATTTCTGTATCTGCCGATCCTAAACCCTACCTGCGTATCCACGGGTTTGAGACACTACGGTGAACCAGGCAGATAACCCACCTGGGCTCTTGTTGTTTTTCAAATCCACTCGGGTATGATTCAATTTCAATTCAGTTTTACATTATGTCGTCTCAAAGCGCTTTACATTTCCCCTGTCCAAAGTCCCCAGTGAGCAAGCCAGAGGTGACAGTGGCAAGGAAAAACTCCTTAGATGGAAGAAATCTTGGGAGGAGCCAGACTCAAAGGGGGAGCTCAACCTCCAGGGGCTGGCAGAGGAAGTCAAACGAGCAAGATGCCAAAGTCCCAATTCACACTGTCCAAATCTTAATCTCAAACGGGGGAGGGAGGCAGGCAGATGATGGCAGGCAGGTGCTGGTGCTGCTTCTGATGGCAGGATGAACAGTGGTACAGCAGCAGGGTAGGAAGGAGAGACGTCACAGGGAGAAGGGTGAGCAGGCCGGGAAGGACGTCACAGGTAGTGGAGACGTCACAGGCAGAAGGGCGAGCAGGCCGGGAAGGACGTCACAGGTAGTGGAGACGTCACAGGCAGAAGGGCGAGCAGGCCGGGAAGGACGTCACAGGTAGTGGAGACGTCACAGGCAGAAGGGCGAGCAGGCCGGGAAGGACGTCACAGGTAGTGGAGACGTCACAGGCAGAAGGGTGAGCAGGCCGCGAAGGACGTCACAGGTAGTGGAGACGTCACAGGCAGAAGGGCGAGCAGGCCGGGAAGGACGTCACAGGTAGTGGAGACGTCACAGGCAGAAGGGTGAGCAGGCCGGGAAGGACGTCACAGGTAGTGGAGACGTCACAGGCAGAAGGGCGAGTCTGTGAGTCTCTTAAGCAGTCAGAGAGGAGGATGCCTGTTGGGGAGGAACATGGTCTCTCTTATAAAATCATTTTGTAGGAGGAAATATTTTTGAGAAGCGAAGTATAACTTCTAAGAACTAAATCAAGGTCCCTTCATCTCTGCACCCCCCCCCCCCGCCCGAAAAAGAACTGTGTTGTCTACTAATGGAAGACGGCCAGAATCATTGTAACTTTCACAATGCTCACTGCTCACTCCAAATATAGATTTTTGATATGCATGACACTAGCGTGCCATTACACACCAGCATGTGTGCTTTGCACTACTTACGTAGGTTTTTCTGGGGGGTCTGGACACACGATAAATCACAGAAATTTTACTGCATTTACTGTCGGAAAAGACGTTCAGATATTTGTGTTTCCTTTGCCGTTACAGGATTGAGGTTTTAGATTGAAGCAGATTCTGTCTTGGTGGCCTTCAGGGCTGAAGGAATTCTTTAGCAAAGGCCTTTGTGTGAGCATGGAGGGTCTGTGTTTGGGGTGACGCGAGGCTCTCAGGTAGCCATAGGCAGAGAATGTGCAGCGAGGGTTTTGGCTGAGGCCGTGCCAGGCCACCTCCCCCACTGCTCGCGATGTCACGGAATCGCTGTCATCTCCCCCCTGCCATGGTATTTACTTCAGAAGTGGTGCCTCTCAGCCTTTCCCACTTTGTAATCCTCAGCCTCACGCAAATATGTCATGGTGCGGAGACGCGGACGCGAGCTGACGGAGAGCCCCCAGACCTGCCGCGAGTCGCACGGCGGACAATAGAGCAATGAGCCGCTGCTCACCGGCGAGACGGCTGCCGTCTGGCAGATTAAACCGGAGCCCGTGTGGATCTCAGGCGGGACCCTCCTTAAGCAGGAGCACAGCCGGCGTGCAGGGAGCATCATCGCCATGATATTCACCACGTTCAAAATGCCGCCATGTCGCCGAGCCGCGAAAACTGCCTCTGAAGCTCCTTCCATTGCGGTGCAGTCTGGGTTTTCTGGCTCCCCTCCCACCTTCGCTCCCCCCCCCCCTGCCTCCCCACCCTTTATCACGCGCGGTACCCCCGCTGACAGCCAGGTGTGGGGCTGCATGCTAACAGGCAGCCTGCCAATCTGGCGTCCATCTAAATGGAACGACAGCAGGTCCCATCCCGCCCCCCCCTCACTCACCCATCTCCCATCAGCCTGTGAGCTGGGGGGGTGGGGGGTGGTGCAGCCATGTAAGAGGACTCTGGAAGGACTTATTCTCCCCATGCTGTCCATCACCCACCCCCACCCTCACAGACGTACCCGCTCAGCCATCATCCTCGTCGGGACTGATGGGGACAGAAGCCACCCGTGTCCAGTGTCAGGCTGCCAGTCTTACTGTGTGTTTTCCTGAAGATAATAGGATTAGTGTTACTTCTTAGGGCCTCCGACGTGGGGGCAGCGCGTCATAAGTAAGGCTTATTAGTGCGTATTAATGGTTGAGCGCACGCAGCCTGGGATCGGCAGAGTACTTCTGGGTGCACCATCCTAATGAGGTTTCCTGCATCTGAGTCGTGGCGGGGATGCTCCCTATGGTACTGGGAGTGTCGGAGTTCGGTGGGTTTAGGTCCCGGTGATTTAGAGCACTGCCTCACTGAAGAGCAGCTGCAGCAGACCGAGGGATTCGTGACGGGGTCAGCGATGGCGGGGAGTCCAGGCGGCGACCTTCTCCAACCTCCATGTAGCCGTGATCCCTGTTATTCACCCAAGTGTGGGTTGGTTTAATTTGCTATTACATGCAGCCTCCTGCAGGAAGCTCCAGGTTGTGTGCATCCCACCGGCTGACTTGTGAGCGGGTCGCCGGATTCACCCCTGCCAGCGGCAGGTTTCCGACTGAGCGCTGTCCCTGTCACCAGCAGGGCGGCAGCAGCACGGCAGCTTCGGGGGGCGACGTCGGCACCTGGAGCGGGAGGCTCAGGCCCAGCCCAGGGGGACCTGGACCTGTTTGGTGAGAGAGGCAGCAAGGCAGAGGACACCAGCAAGAAGCCACTCTCCAAGGACTCCATCCTGTCCCTGTACAGCAGCGGTGGTGGTGGAATGTCCCAGCAACCGGCCCCAGGTATCCAGCTGCTCCTCGGATTTCTGGGGGCTTGTGGGTCTGGCAAATATGTGGGTGGGGCTTGTGGGTGTGACCTGTGGGTGTGGCACATGCTATGTAGGTGGGGCTTGTGGGTGTGGCATGTGATATGTAGGCGGGGCTTGTGGGTGTGGCATGTGATATGTAGGCGGGGCTTGTGGGTGTGGCCCGTGTGGGTGGGGCTTGTGGGTGTGGCACGTGATATGTAGGCGGGGCTTGTGGGTGTGGCACGTGATATGTGGGCGGGGCTTGTGGGTGTGGCACGTGGTGTGTGTGTGGGTGGGGCTTGTGGGTGTGGCACGTGATGTATGAGCGTGGTCTGTCCACGCTTCAGCTGGAATACACACCGTGCCTGCAGCCGGCTTTAATCACATGGGACTTGTCTCAGTATTAATGAATGTCAGCCGTTTGACAAAAAGGCTGTTTTATCTTCGGCGGGCTGTCATTAGGAAGGACTCATTTCTGCCTGGTTGAGGACAGCAAGTATTTCAGTGGCTTGCGTTTGAGCCCTGGTTCAGTTTGATGGGATTTAGGCTTGTTAGGAGTCTTTACCTTTAACGTCACTTTTAATAGACATTTTCATAGATGTACCGTTCAAGCCGTCCCAGATTCTTGTTAATTTGTTTTTTTTTTAACCTCCCTTATTTAGTCCCAATTGTCATTTTTCCCAGCATGCCTGGCTTTATTATGCTTCCCAAAAAAGGCAAAACACAGTAATTACGCTGACACTGAAAGTCAGAAAAATTGTGCTTTGCCTTGGTTTTAGTGTGGATTTTGTCGTACTGTAATTATCACTCTTTCTTCGACACCAAGTCCAGTTAAGCTAAGATATTTTGTCCCAAGATAAATTGGAGACTCAGTTTTGTTCATAACTCAGTTTTGATGAAAGTCGTGATGTCTGTGTTCTGGGGGGCAGCGAGGGCAGCTATGTATAGATATTACAATGTGTTTCTGTGCGTTTTGACCCCCCAAGCTGCCATGTATATGGGAGCCTCCCAGATGCAGTTCCCCCCCCAGCCCGCTGCAACCTTCCAGGGCTACGCCACCATGGGTGGGGCAGTGCCGGCCAGCTCGATGATGGGGGCTATGGTGGGCCAGAACACAGGCATGATGGTCAGCATGGCGATGCCCAATGGCTTCATGGGGAGTGTTCCAGGCGGGGGTGACGAGCACGGCGCCGGGCATGATGCCACCACAGGGGGGCGCTGCGCCAACTGGAGCGGTGCCCGCCCAGAACATGTATGCCATGCAGCCCGGCCAGCAGGGACAGTGGAACATGGGCCAGGTGAGAACACCATTTTCCCAGCCCGAGGCGACGGGAGGCTCTAGCAGCACTAATATTTATTCAACATGGTTGTACCAATAATGTTTGTCCTAGTGGCTCTAACTGGAAAGATGCCTCCTATCTGAACTAATCAAGAGCACATCAGTTATACTGGTGAATTGATCCTGCTGTGATTGTTTTCATATTTTACGTTAAATTGGTTTTTTTTTGCGTGTGTTGAGTCATGCATGCAGAGTGACACGCCTTAATGTGGGATCCACGTGGAGTCAACGATTGGCTGGCTGTGTTTGCTCTCTCTGCATTTGTGTGACAGCCGGGCGCTAAAGTCATTAGCGACTCTGAGGGCAGCAGCTTAGGAATATACCACGGAGTTTGGGGTGGGGGGGGGTGTCCCAGCAGCTTTGGAATGTACCATGGAGTGAAGAGGGGTGTCCCTGCAGTGTGTCTGTAAATGATTGTGTGTGTCTGTAGGGGGCTATGTGCCTGTGTTTGTGGGTGTCTGTGGGTGACTGTGTGCCTGTGTTTGTGGGTGTCTGTGCCTGTGTTTGTGGG
Source organism: Brienomyrus brachyistius (assembly GCF_023856365.1). NCBI lineage: Eukaryota > Metazoa > Chordata > Actinopteri > Osteoglossiformes > Mormyridae > Brienomyrus > Brienomyrus brachyistius. The sequence goes on along the minus strand of NC_064552.1, from coordinate 6,058,413 downwards.
TGTCTGTGGGTGACTGTGTGCCTATGTTTGTGGGTGTCTGTGTCTGTGGGTGACTGTGTGCCTGTGTTTGTGGGTCTCTGTGGCTGTGGGTGAGTGCCTGCTCAGGTGCGGTGTGGAAATTTCCAATTTTGTATGAACCTGGAAATAGCGAAACGTTTGATTTGTTGTCAGGTTTCATCTGTTTTTCAATTTTGTAGGGGTTAGCAATCATTAAATGCACTGACAGGTTGAAAGAGAGATAAATAGACAAATGTTTCTGTCTGTCTGTGTGTCAGAGAGAGAGAGAGAGAGAGAGAGAGAGAGAGAGAGAGAGAGAGAGAGAGAGAGAGAGAAAGAGAGAAAGAGGAAGTATTTGGTAATACTCTGGCCCCAGCATCCTGACTGCTGCGTGTGTGTGTCTGTGTGTGATGACGCATTAGTGATCCTGAGCGCTGTATCTGTTTGCCTGTGTTTATGTGTGTGTGTGTGACAGGGAGACGATGATGATGCCGATGCATTAGTGTATCTCTGGCCCCCGCATCCTGAGCGCCTGCCGTCTGTTTTCTGTCTCAGGTGAACCAGCAGATGTCTGGCATGAGCCTGAATGGAGTGGGGGGAGGGGCCGTGAGCTTCGGACAGCCACCTGCCTGGACCGCCCCCCCCCCAGGCCAGACCCTCAGTACACAGCTGTGGAAGTGATGGAGGCGGCCGGCGGGGGGGTGTCCGTCCCGTCTCAACCTACCTTTCCTTCTGCTCCCCCCAAGCTGAATCCGTCCTGCCCGACTGGAGTGCGTCCGTCTCCATCAAGAGGCCAGAATTAAGTTGCACCCCCCCCGCCCCCCCCCGACAGCTGCATACATCTTACCTACAAACTTTTTTCTGAAATCTTTTTTAAACCTATTGCTGGACCAATTATACGGGCGTCTAATGTATCATCACCAATCCAATAGTGAATAATAGTATTTAAATGGAAGCGATGTGCTAATGTTTGACTTCCTGTCCCGCGTGTGTGACTTCCTGTATACAAACTATCCCTTAGAATATATTGTGTGAGAAAATGTGCTGTACATTTTACGTGTTACCAGGAGCAAAGACACGCCCACATATCCCCAGGCCTTTGTCACGAAACACTGTCCCATCAGCGGAAACACGCTGCTCATCGTGTGGTATTTATTGTACATAGAGTAGAAGAATATGAGATGTTATGTAATCTGTGTTGGGCTGAAATGATGGTATGGACAACCTGGGAGAGTGGAGAGGAAAACCCAAGAAACGGATGAAACTAGAGATGAACATTTATCAGTGGTCGCTGCTGAGCAACTGCCATCGCGGTACACAGGACATCAGTGTGGCGGTGCGAGAAGCACGGCTCGTCCTCCATGTTCATTTCTGTGATGTGTTTACATTTTTTCTGGTGCTTAGTAGCGATGGAACATCTTCTCATGCATTAAACAGCGAACAGCCATAAATGACAGTCTGATCTATGTTTCTCTTTTGTTTAATTACTCGCTGCATACATAAATAGTACACAGTTCTGCTGCAATTTGCCATTTTTTTTCCATTTTCGAAAGATGGTCCTTTTCGACAAAGATGGCCGTCACTGCTCACACTGCATCGCTTCTCCTGGTGGACGAGACTGAAGGGCCGTAGCAGAAAGGCCAAGTTTTCTTCCTCTTGGGTATTGTCAGGGTAACGGGAGCAGCCTGTCTTTTTGGGGCCAGCAGAGGGCAGGTCCTTCGCAAAGGGGCGGAGTCCTCAGTCCCGGGAACTTTGGGCCAGTTGAAGGCGGGGCCACCTTGCCCCCGCCCCTCTTGGCCTACCCGACCCTTCAGACCTCAATCACGATGGAGTCCGTCTGCTTTTTGGGCTCGTTCATCAGGTTCACCTTCTCGGTGCGAGTGTGCCACACGAGCACCTGAGGGCAGAGCAGAGGAAAGGGAGGGGTCAGTATCCAATACATTTTTACACGGCGACGAAGTGGTCCATCGGCTACAACCTCGATGAATGCCGGTCCTGCGTGGCTCTGTTTAACCTCAGAAAATTGTAAGAGCAAACGTCCACTTTTCAATAAAATTACTGCATGTTCCAGTCAACAGTGCCACTGACTCCGATATAATATTTCCTGTCCTTTCAGAGGTCTTTAAAAACTGCACAAAAAAAAACAAATCAGTGCTGAAACTTTTTTAAAGCATGTCTTATAATATCTTTCTAGAAAATCCTATTTCGCTCTTTCAATCAGGCACAAAGCGGCCCCGCTGGACGCCTATGGAGAGGCTTAGGCCCCCATCCCCAGGGTGTCAGCCTAATTTGAAATGGCACTTTACAGTCCGCCTCCTGAGGCCGCCCGTCGGCTCGCCGTGGCCGGCTTCCGGGACTGGACCGTATCCAGGCAAGGCTGAATTTGTAACGGAGGACTTGGGCAGACACAGTCGAGCGATTACCATCTAACTATGCCGTGGCTGGGCGCTTAAATGGACCTGACTCTGTGACCCCAAACTACACCGGCCAGAATAGCGGAAAACTGTAAAAAGAGCATTAGGGAAGCATCTTGCTGGTTGCCATGGGGAGCAGATGACCCCCTGTATGTGGATCCGGATAACTGTAGCCTAGAATGCTTTTTTATTGTAACTGTGTTACTTTCACGCCCTCAGGGAGACCCCTAGGACCCCCCCAAACCCCCCCCCCCCCCCCCCCCCGTCCACACGAGCTCCCTGTCCTGATTACCTGCTTCCTCACCAGCTCGTACCCTTTGTGGTTCTCTCAAGATGCCCACGTTGTGGAAATGGAAAGTGCCAGAAGGTTGAATGGAGTGCAGCGTGACGGAGCAGTGTGACAGGTTGCAGTTGCGGAACCGCGAAGGGACTGCCGGCAGACCCAAGGGAAGGTTCTGCAGAGAGCGGGCTGGCTCCAGTACCTCCAAGACGCTTTGGTACAGGAAATCTGTTGCCTCCTGTGCTTTGTTAACACAGAATTATTCCATAACTTAAGCTATTAATGTCTGTCGTCTGTCCAGCTGAAGCCCCCCCCCCCCCCCCCCTCCCCGCCCCCAGTACTCCCAGTTCCCTTGGAGAGACTGCGGGATGCTAAAGTTTGTGCCCTTTCAAATTGCCCCCCAAAAACTCCTTTATCACCCTGAGAGGGACATGGCGGCGTGCCAGGGGAATGGCATTGATTGGAGGGGCTGTGAATCTCCCGCCGCCAGCAACCAGCAACCCGCGGAGGCCGTAGAATGTCTGCAGGAGGTGCCGCGCAGCTGCCGGTTGAAAAAAACTGCCCGTCTTTGCACACCGTCCCCTGGCCAACGCCGCAAAGGAGCCAGAAGCGGCCGGCTGAAGTTTCCCTGGTTACAGCGCATAAATACAGAAGCAGAAACCCCACAGTCAGAGGGTCTCTACTTACTAAGCCCCCCAGGAATCGTAATGAGCTCAAGTCTCCTTTTAAATACGTTTAATATCTTAACTGAGCGGCTCCTATTCGAAAGGCTCCCTGTGACATGATTGCATAAACGTGTGTGTGTGTGGGGGGGGGGGGGGTGTGATCTTTTAAAGATCCATTCGCAGTGTTGATCTTCTGTTACCCTCTACTTCAATGCCAGAAAAAAACAATCCAGAAAGGAGAATCTATTTGCATTTTTAATGAGTGCAAAAAAGAGAGTCCCGGGAGGAAACAATCTCCAGAGGCGAAAATGCTCAATCAGCTATGTAATTAGTTTTTATCATTTAATTTTTCTTTAAATAATAGGTAGCAAGTACTCATCAGTTCCACAATTCTTATCTTCATTCCCGATGGGGCCGCATGCAAATTCAGCTCCTGCTTAATTCCCGTAAACTGTCGATATGCAGAAGATCCCAAACACTATGCCCAGTTATCACCTGTTGCTTAGACGTCTGCTGTGTGATAATGATGGAGATCAACCATCTGTGTAGCTTACGGGAGTTTTACTTGCACAAAAATGTTCTGAGAGCAGAATGAAAAATGATTGGTTCAGAACGATGACCAATCAGATTGTAGAGGAGGCTCCAAGCAACTAGAGGAGGCGGGACCAACCAATCTGATGTCTTGATCCCACCTCCTCCATCTATCTAAGCAGAAGCTGCTCCTGGGAAGCATGGTGTGAATAAGGCCTGGATGCCAAGACGTTGCAGAGTCACCCACTATGAGCGATTTAGCTCCAGCGTTACCCACTGACAGTGGTGCACTAGGCAAGCTGACGCCCCCTGTCTGATACAAAGTGAAATTGTCTTGCTAATTCCGCAGCCCCCCCAGGAGATGGCG
>NC_064552.1:5943897-6053659 GCF_023856365.1 Brienomyrus brachyistius | reverse complement strand
GGCTTATGTGTGTGTTTTCTCTTTTCTTTTTTCTTTTTTTTCTTTCTCTCTCCGTTTTTTTAAATAAGGCGGGGTCTCGGGTCGTACAAACCAATGACACGGACCCACATGAGCCCGCCTCGCCCCCCTACACATATCCAGTCTTTTATAGAGAATGAGCCTTTCTCCTGGAGATTAAGCGGCCGGGGACGAGGCGCAGTCCGCAGCAAGCAGCACGCCGCCCCCCAGGGCCCACAGCGCCGGGACCTCACTCCCCCCCCCCCCCCAAAAAAAGAGGAAAATTCACAGTGGGATGGCGAAATATCAAAAATAACAGAAGGATAATAAAGTGATTATTTACCTTTATTTAGGCGCAAGTTGTGGGCGAAATGTCCGTCTTTCTCCATCACCGTTGGCATGTGACCTTAAGTTTATTTTCTAGTGTATTTATATGGGCTCAATTTCGGGGGGGTGGAAGGGGACGTATTTTTAATGTACGTTTTATTTATATTTACGTTGAAAGCGTCAGACTAAGTATTGTGAGGGTTTGTATCAAATGTCCACACTTGCCTTTGTCCCGCTGCGGACGTCAGCCCAGGCTGCACGTCGGGCTTGGGGGGCGTATGAGGAGAGCAGGTGGATTACCCGCACCGTTTCGACTGTGGAAATACACCAGGGGGGGACAACGCACGACGGTCCGCAGAGACAGAAGGCTGGTCGCTTTTGAACTTCGCTCGAACTTCCCGGTGCAAGGGGATATCCAGCGGGCGAATGATGCGGGAATTGGAGCCCCCCCTCCGCATGTCCAGATTCTGGAAACGCATCGTGAATTTGTAACTAGTCAGTTTTTCGCTAAAAGGGGCAAGCCACCAGGTGGGAACTCCCTGCAGCACATGCCCGACTAAATATTTAAGCTCATCCGCACGTTTTATTGCGGAGAACAGAGATGTAGTTTGAGCGCACAGCGCTAACGCAAACCTGGGTTGTTTCTCATAGAACAGCTACATGTAATGTCTCTTTTAATGTCCACTATACACTTACATATATTTGTGTTTCTGTAATTATTGCATTGTGGGGACGAGATTTTCCCCACAATGTGATTAAAAACGCGTAACTTATTACCATGTGTGAACATTTTTTTAGGTCTCCACAAGGATAACCAAAATTTTATAAAATCTGTGAATGCAATCAAAACACTAAAAATACCAAAAGTTTTGTATTTTGTTTTGTTAGGGCTGGGTCATTTTTGGGGATTAGGGGTTTTGCCCCACAGAAATGAATGGAGAGGCCACACAAAGATATGAGTCTGTGTGTGTGTGTGTGTGTGTGTGTGTGTGTGTGTGTGCGTGTGTGTGTGTGTGTGTGTGTGTGTGTGTGTGTGTTTGATATAAGCGCTAATCTAATAGCCAACCCCTTCTATGAAACTGAGATTCTTCTGTTTGCGGTCTACCTCGGGGAAGTGCAACCACAGACGGTGTCGAGAATGAAATGGCCGCACCGTTTGCATTAATTCGTCCCGTGTCGCGTGCAGTTAACTTGCGGGCATGCGGTGAGGCGCGCGACCTCAGCCCCGCCAGAAAGGAGTCTTTCGCGCCACAAACCTCGCTTGTGCAGACATTCGTCCACCCCATTCATATTCTATAACCCTTTATCTAGTACAGCGTGACAGTGACAGGGGCATTTGGTAGAAGATCGCTATGCACAGTTTTGTAACTGGACCCTGGTGGAAAAATAGGGGGTTAGCGTACTGGAAATTACGGCCATATTCCAATGATATTTCCCTTAAATTTATTCTCAAAACCCACAGGGATGTGAAAATTACTGGTAATAGGACACATTATATTGCAGTATAATATTAGAGATAGAATAGGGATATGGAAATAATGTCCTAAATACTTATTAGAACTTGTTGGTTGAGTTACTCAGGTATTGTAATTTTATAACTGATCTTAACAAAGGGTTTTTCTTTGGGCTTCAAACTATAATCGGGATATTTTTTTATGTTTTTGAAATGTAAGGCTGGACTGGCACACCTGTAACAGAATCATAACGTTTTCCGACGCTGACATGCTCTTCCTGGTAACACAGGCTTGTCTCCATGTCTTTGAGCATTGATCAATTCCAATTGTTCAACCTAGTGCAACCACGCTGGAATGATAGTGGGTGTGTGCGTGTGTGTGTGGATGTGTGTGTGTGTGTGTGTGTTGTGTGTGTGTGTGTGTGGGGGGGGGGGGGGGGGGGGGGGGGGGGGTTCCCCAAGATCGATGCTGGTCTAACACGTGTCTGTGAACACACACAGGAAAAAGGCCTTTTTCCCATAATGCACTTCTCACGTTTTTGATCAGTTATCCAAAAATGTGAGGGTACCACACAGGTGCAGAGGTAAGGACGTCTTGGAGGGGGGCATCACGCAGCGGTGAGGCTCTGATGTCCCTTTCCATTCCAACCACCGCTGCCAGTTCTTTTGTTTTTTATGCTATCTGTCAAGACATCATTGGCAGCATTCACTATGAAGAACAATGCCTCTCTATTGTGCTTTGTATCTCGGCTTTTTTACCGGCAAATTTCCGTGTCCATACGTTCCAGATGACCACTCCTCTCGTGCTTTGTAACCCAGGCCAGGTTTCGATAAGAGCAGCTCTCGCTGAGGAACCTTCCGGGCTGAGAGGACCTGCCACGGTCTTCAGTCCCAGCCCAGAGACGTGCGGACAGACGGTCAGGACGTGCTTTGCGTGGAGGCACTCTGCTGATATTACATTTAAGATGGGCCGTCCCTTGACAGACGGGCTCGTTTGCCGTACCCCGAGGGGCTGGGTTATCTGTTTTTTTTTTTTTTTTTGGGGGGGGGGGGTGTCTTTATTTTACATCCCCGTTTTAGGTTTATCACCTTGGCCACTAGTGTGTTGTGCACCGAGCCTCCCCACACTTTCACACTGCTTATACCTGGGGGGGGGGATTCTTGTTATATATCTTGGCATCGTATTCACACTCTGAGCTTGATATTGTCTCTCCTGGACATTAAGGAGAAGGACTGGGGGATTTATTCCGGAAACTGCGCTGGCGGCCCCTGGATTTTGCCGGGGTGGCGCACATTCCCGGTTACGTCCAATACCCTGTGCCTGTTCCCCGTAAAGATCCAAGCAGCTCTGTTCCCAAATCTCTTCCGCAAAAGCTCATCATTCAGACCTTCTTCCTTCCATGTTAAAAATGTTACAGGCAGATTTTAGTATCCCTGGGGAGGGTGTGATGTTGTGGGGGGAGGGGGGGGGGTGAAGTTTGATACACGACCTTGGATCCCCAAGGATGTAAATCGTCCGATCGATCCCAAGATGGACTATCGAAGGGATCCCAATTCCTAGTTTTTTGGTCTCGTTGGGCGATCTTTTCAAATTTCCAAAGATTAGAGTATGATTGGAAGATTTTGCTAAATCTGAAATTTGTTCATTTATTTGTTTTACTTCTTCCTGAGCTTGATGCTGCATGTGGGTCACTACGCGTCATGCCTGGGACCAGCTGGAGGAGTTAAAGCCTCTGTATCGCTCTACTTCATTTTCAGGCTCTCTCCCCCCCCCTAACTTCCTTTGCATACAAGCAGCTTCCTGCAACGTGATTGACTGTGGGGCCCCCCGTCCCCCCAAAACCCTGTTGACTGCAGATTCACGGCCTCCTTCGCTCGCTGGTGCCTTGACAGTAGACCCCGTCCACACCATTGTTTGCCAGGTCATTGAAAGGGGCCATTGTGTGTTAGCTCCTCACGCCCCAGCCTGACAGAGGGTACCCCCCACCCTGCCCCCCCAGCCCACTGCAGCCCCCTCGGACTAAAAAAAGCAACATCAGAGTGACATTCAGGCAGGGGCCCCACCGTGTCACCGGGCCGAAGAGCCTCAGGAGGCTAGCTGAAATCGATTCCGGTAATGATGCTTGTAATTTAAGGCGGATAATGACATATGCAACGTGCTGGAATATCACGTCCGGAAGATTCTGCTCAGGATCAAGTGGGAAAGGCGAACAGCTTTGGCACAGTCACGGTCTTGTCGGTAATGAACTGGAAAAGAAGTGAAGGAGTCAGGTTTTGATTCAGTATGGATCTGCTGCCAATGCGGGACGAAAATAAAACCTGCTGATTATTTTGTTGTGTGAAAAGTTTTTTTTTCCACATTGCTAATAATTGCATTTGTTGCTTAGTTACACTGACATTTGCCGGCAAGGATTAAAAGGAGGAAATAAACTCGTCTCGTAAGAAAGTCTCGCTTAGACCAGATGCCACCTGTCCTGTGCGATTAGTCCCGGAGAACGTGGAGATGGTAATCAGGCCGCCCAGCGTGGTTTAGCCTGCGCTGTCACTGTTGCGGCTGCTGCACCTAACCGCTTTGCAGGGAGATAAATATTTACAGTAGGAAGCGCAGAAAGAGCCGGAAACGGCTGATGTTAGTGCCGCTTCATCGGTCGTAAGCCACAGCCGTGCGCAGACCGTCTGCCGGTGGTGTCACTGGCGCCAAAGCGTATAAACAAAGACACGTGACCCCTAAACAGCGACGATGTCGCCACCTTGGCTGCCCCACCCAACTGACACACCTCCGGCACATTAACAAAAAACTGTCGTGTGATGGATGTCATGCTTAACGCACGTGCTTGTAACATGTCCCCACTGCACTGCGGAGAGCATGCTCCGCCGTTGTTCTGCCAGCCAGCCAAAAATGTAAACATTCCTCCATTAGCGTCTGCCGGGAGGTTTAAAGCCACGGTTTTTTAAACACATGACTAAGCCGCCAACAGCACGGACAAAAATGTATTATCTCTTGTTCTTATCTGCTTTGTGCTGTGTGTGAATTCTCAGATGGGGGGGGGGTTTAATTACACCCTATCACTCGTTGGGGATCGAAAGGTGCCTCCCCCAGTTCCTTGTTCTGGAAGGAAAATGCCGGCAAATTTCTTATTATGATCGTGGGAATCTTTATAGGCGCCACTGTGTGTCCTTGAAATAGAAGCGGCTGTAGATATGATTGTAAGGAAACAACCATCACCGCTTTGGAACTGGAATTGTTAAACAGGGGCACAAAAGGAGCATGGATACCCTGGCAGATTCGGGGGGGGGGGGGGGGGGGTGCTCGTGAATAAGCGATACTTTGTCAGGTGGCTCCTGATTGTTATGTACAGCAGAAACCTCATTTCTGCTGATTCGGTAACCGCAGATTCAGTTATCCGCTGTTTACCACAGCTTGAAAATACTTAGTGGGAAATTCTGAAAATAAACGGTTCATCAGTTATAAATTCCACGGCTTTCTGCCCTATCGTGCTTAATACGCAACTCGTTACCCTACTTACGTTTGTCCCACTACCCTGCTAGCCAATTGGCCTCCGGCCATCTTGGTGCACACATTAGCCGCCATAGTATCGTGATGCTCCTCGTTAAAAACACTCTAAGCCTTCGCTAATAATGGCCCCAATGTGCATCAAAGTGATATTGGGCAGTTCTTCAAAGCCCAAAAAGAGACATTCTCATAACTTTTATTGCAGTATATTATAATTGTTATATTTTATGTTAGTCTTTTTTGTTGATGCCTTATTGTGTATAATTTAAAAATTAAACTTTATCATAAGTATGTATGTATACAAAAAAAAAAAAAAAACGTTATACATGGTGTTCGCTACTATCCGCCAGCTTCAGCTATCCATGGATATATTGTACTATTATGTATGTATGTATATGTAATATTATGTACTAGTTAAGGGCAGACTACATCTAATCTGAATCCTGAATCTTTATGAAACATAATCATATATCAAACAATCGATAGGATTCTCATTATTGAGAATTCGCTGCTTATCTTTTATTGTTAGGGTGGTCACTGTACTGTATGTGCCGAACTCATGAGTTGGGGGGGGGGGGGGGGAAATCCTGAGAAGGAGTGAGGTTCGACCACAAGCACATTTATTCACTCCTCTCATGAGTATTATTAGCAGTCATATGCAGCGGTAAAGTTTACCACCGCTCGGACACGCATTTGCATGGGGCCCTTGAGGTTTGGAGCCCCCTGTTGGCCACAAACAGTCACTGCAGTAAGGGGAGGCAGAGGGCCCCTGAAATTACTTATTGAGTGAAGCCCTAGAAACAGTAGGACCAGCACCTGGTTATATAAAACCAATTTTCTTTTGGTCACCTGAACACAGACCCTGAATCGTGAGCTTGTGTCCTTGTAACCGTTTTCCATGACATCCATCTCGTCGTTGTTCCCCCCTCCCCATCACTACATCAAACCTGTCTCCATCCCCCCCGAAATGGAGTTCCCACTTCTCCCCTACAAGCTCATGTAAGGTGCCTCTGCTCTCTTCACGTTCAGAGGAGGCGGAGAATGGAGCTCCAGAACAGAGAAACGCTTGAACACTGTCTAGCCTGTATCGAAACAAAGTGAAAGTATTCCGGCACATTCTGGCTGTGTTTGTCAATGCGGGGAATGCGCTATCACATCTGGGATGCCTATGTTATCGGCGGGGGGGCTTGGGGGGGAGGGGTGAAGCGTTAGACACCTGTGTGTAGGCTATGAGGAGGAGACCTGGTGAATTAGTGCCGGTCAGGGAGGAAAAGGTGGGTTTACGCAGCTAAAAAATGTGTATTTTTACGAAAAAAAGACAAAAAGATAAAAAGGCAGCCAGAGTTAAATTACAGAGACAGCAGAAGCTGATGGGAAAACAAGAGCAGGACATTCGACAGACATCCGTGACATTTATAAATCTGTCAATGATTTTCATCGCAGAATCTTTCTTTCTGATATGGTGTACTTCTTTTAACTGTGATATGAAATAAGTTTATTTTGCTCAAAGGTTTCATTTGCGATGAAACCCTGTAATACATAATCATTTGTCTTTCAGGTTTTGTTTATGTTTGATTTTAGAACATAACCACTTGAATATACCTGATTAATTGTGATTCCTGGATTTTCGTGTGGCAACAAAGATCAATGATGGAATGGATTCCTGTGAAAAATCAATACCTATTACAAGAGCTTCGCAGCCGGTAAGAGATGCGGGTGATTACTTTTAAAGCTGTCAGATTTCTGCGACGCAAGAAATGTTACACCGAATAATCCAACAGCTGATGAGCGGAACCGCCATGGAGGCCGGATTCAGCCACCGTTTAAATAAAAACAAAGGCCCCTTCAGCTGTGAAAATGCAGTGAGGAAGAGCTGGAATTACCAAAGAGGGCTGGCGGAACCCTCACCATTCACAACCTGTCTTTAAATGCAGTATAGTAATTTTTGACAGTCTAATGAAAATAGTAAAATGAATTTATCATTAAATAATGTTAAATACTTTTTAAATGCTTACATACAGTTTCTCAGGCTCTGTTTCATAAAAAAACTCTATATGTATTTGCCCCCATGTTGCAATAATAACCCTTTGAGGAGGTTATTATTGCAATATTCTCCACTCCTGCTAGAGGGCGCTATACCCAAATGGCACCTGTTTTCTGTTGTCTCATGCTGGCAATATATTTCATTTTGTCACTTAGCTTGACTCACCGGGTGAGCACTTACCTGCCCCCTGAGCTGGCCAAAAATGCCAAGGCACTTGAGGAGGGAGGTTACGGGACTGTTTCATAGCCAGAGAGTCTGTTAACCTTCCAGGCATAATAACCAGAATATTCTATTGTGTTCTATACCTTTTCCATATTTAAAAAACATTAAAAGATTACTAAACATTCTTCAACAAAATAATCCACTATCAAATAAATGCTGTAGTTTACGTTTCATTTCCTTTGGAGACACTTTTACCCAAAGAGACGTACATTTTTGAGAAAGCGGGGGCAGATGGGGATTTGAGTCTTCTTCATAGATAACTTAGTTGACCGTGGGGACTTGAACCGGTGACCTTCTGGTAATAGGCAAAGTGCCTTAACCATCTGAATCGCACACTGTTCATGTTGATAGCCAGACCTTTTTGTTTCCGTACATTCGGATCTGCTTCCACACGAGCGGGACGCTGCTCACTTCTACACTGCATGACGAGCCGAGTGGTCAGGCATTAGACAGTTATTCACTTCTTTGTGGGGAAACCATTGGTTTGCTGCGATAAGGACGCCAGCAAGTGAGGGGTTACCTATTAAAGCGAGAAGCCCACTGCAATTGGCATTAGGTCCACCATTAAACCCCGCATGTGAAAAGACTGAACACACAAGGGAGAGAGATTATATTTCTGATGAAATAGAGAACAACAAAACACACTAAATAATCCACATGTCCTCAAGAAAAGATTTTTTAAAGTTCACCTATTCTGAAAAACTTACCTACTGTCTCAAAAGCATCTTGAGCAGGATAATTCCGGCTTGAAAGGGTCATCACAGCATCTAATTTAAATTAAACGTAAAAAATGGTAGATGACATGAAGATAATTACTGTGGGGATGTGGAATGGAAACTCACTGTTTGATTTCATATTTCTTTCATTTTGAACCCCTACTCGAGCGCAGTGAAGAATGATTTAGTGTTTAACTTTGTCACACACTGTTCACCCTGTGCTATGATCTTGAAATTGGGTTAACCATAAAAAAAAAAGAGTTATCTTCTGTTTTTCAGCACCTTTGCAGTCCAGCAGACTTTGTTTACATTCACCTATAATGGATTTTCCTGGAAGCCCTTGGGATCAGCTGGACAGCCGTCCTCCTGAGGGCATGGATGGTGACCCTGTCAAAGACTCATATGAGGAGGCATCACCTCTCAATCACTGGCAGGATATATCGAGTATAGTGACTATCTGGGCCTGCCTGAAATTAGACTGGAAGGGTTTTGTCTGGCTCCTGGATTATTATTGGACATGGAAATGACAAGGCTGAGGCTTAGGGCGTTCTGTGGGTGTATGGTAGTCATTTCCATGAAGAAAAATGGGAAGATCTATCTATCTATCTATCTATCTATCTATCTATCTATCTATCTGTCTATCTATCTGCAGTATATATCTACAGTATATATCTATCTATCTACAGTATATATCTACAGTATCTATCTATCAATCTATCTATCTGCAGTATATATCTACAGTATATATCTACAGTATCTATCTATCTATCTATCTGCAGTATATATCTACAGTATATGTCTATCTATCTACAGTATATATCTACAGTATCTATCTATCTATCTATCTACAGTATATATCTACAGTATCTATCTATCTATCTATCTATCTAACTATCTTTCTGCAGTTTATATCTACAGTATCTATCTATGTATCATCTATCTATCTATCTGCGGTATATATCTTCAGTATATATCTATCTATCTACAGTATATATCTACAGTATCTATCTATCTATCTATCTATCTATCTATCTATCTATCTATCTATCTATCGATCGAAGATTTTAACCAATCTTTTTAAGTGTGTTTATTTTATCATACATCTATAAATAAGTTCATACGCTGGTTCCAGTAGCAGAACTGGTGAGGCAATGACATCATTTCACACGGTCTCATTTCTTTTTTTGCATGCTGTGATGTCAGTAAATGAAGTTCACCTCCCGCCGATCTATAAACCCACGGCCTGCCCCCTCCGCCACCCCCAGGAACGTCACAGTAATGAGATCTACCCCGTGTAAACCCCCCGCCCCACCCCCCGTCCCACTCCCCAAGCACAGAGGCACGGCCCGCCGCGGCTCTCTCTGAAAAGTCGGATAAGATCCGCGGCACGATCGGAAACGCGATCCACCCCAGAGTGCGCTCTCCGCGGAGAGTCTCCTGCTCCGGTGGGTGCTACGCATTCTGGCTAGAAGGCGCCTTTTCCCAAGGTGACTGTCCCGTGTTCATTCCCTGGAACGTGCCGGAACGGCCCTCAACATAATAGTGTTTGTTAGAAAAGGGCTGTGGGGACAACACTGTGAAGCCTGGCCAAAGTAAAGGCAGGTAATTAAGTTATTAATCATGCCTCTGTGCAGCAAGATGCTGGTCTGCAGCCGCGTTCTGCCTTCTCCCTCCCGCAGAAGATGACACCTGCATATCAATGAACGCTCCCCTCCTTGCCCAAAGTGGTGGAATTCATTGCAGTTATTGTCTTTCTTCAGATTCAATGATCCTTTTTTTCCGTGAGTGTGGGTGGCAAGGAGGGAGAGAGATTAAGGGGACGTCTTATTGTACATGCTGTAAAAGTGCACTTTGGAAAAGCATTTAAGGGCCTAGCTCAGGTGCCCAACAGAGGAAATCACTCAGCTGAACCTTGGGATATCGAACCCTAACAACCTTCTGATCATGTTCAGAACCCGCTGTGCTACACACACCACCATGTGTGATATTCCTGTATCTACAGGAATTCTAGCTTCTTTCCCATAAAAACATGAAACCGGGTTCAGTCCTTTAATGACTGAAAATCTACATTGCCCATAGAGTGTGTGTCCGTCCCTGGGCTTCCTGGGATAGGCTCCAGGCCCACCACAAACCTGAACTGGATACATGATTATGGTTTCTTGCCAAGCAACAATTCAAGAGTTAAACCCATAACAGATGCTTTGAGGAAACTAAAACCAGTTTCGAGCATGTAATGAATGTAATGTGATGAATGTGATATGATGAGTGTAATGAAAAGAAAATGCTGTTTTAATTCCACTTCTGGTCTTCCCCACAACCCTGAATTTGCAGGACTGGTCCGTGGGGGGGGGGGTGGAGGATGCCATGCTTGTGTGAAACCGGAGCCTCCACGTACCACAGTGAGCATTTTCCGCAAAACCGCCAGTGTGCTTCACACCGCCAGGGTTGCCAGGTTGGGAACGAAAATAAGGGGATTTGGGTTGGAGGTGTGTGAGCCTAATTGGAACCTGGGCTTTTGGATTAACATTGGCAGAGAGACCCCACTGCAATTAATCACTGGTTCACTTCTCCCTAATTAAAAACTAAGACGCAGTGTCAAACTGGTGCGGTGTCTAATTCGAAAGAAGAAAAGAACAAACCCAAATGAACAGTAAAACACCCCCCCCCCCCCCCCCCCCAAACAGTTCATGCATAGAATCCGCGCTTCATTTCTGCAATATGAGAGATATACCAGTACTGACTCCTCAGGTGTTTTCTGGGGGTCCCAGAGATGCAGCTTCCATTGTTTCCAGCACGGATCTTGGCCGTGATGCAATTGGGCCGGCACACAACTAAAGCGTCCATCAAGAGAATGTCACCGTGGCCCCCACAAACTGGTGTATACATTATTACTTTTCATACTTAAGGCCCCTTAAAAAACTGACGGGCCCCACAAATCCTCCAGGGTATCCATGTCCCTCCGATATCCTTCATTATGCATATTAACCCTTATTGTGCAGCCCCCCTGTCTCATAGAGTCCAGTATTTTGCACTTTAAGCATTGTGAAAGCCTCCCCTCGTCACATTGTGGCCCCGAGGGGACACTATTGCCTGCCACTATATACCTTTATACACTGACAATAAAGCTCATTTGACTTGATTTGACTAGCATGTGCTTAGGATGGTCATTCCACGGGGCATTCACCATGGTGTCAGTCAGATACTGTGAGAGGGCTTTGATCGACAGGCTCCGCCCCCTGGTGCTAAACCCCCCCGCCCTCCCGGGGCAGTCTGGGACTTTAGGCTGCTCCCCTAACATGGTTTATGGAGAGCTTGCCTTTAGACATAACATTTGAGCTTACTCCACAGGGGGGGAGGAGGATGGGTATTGCATTTTACCCTGGCTGTGGGGGACTCCCAAACTTCCTTTGTTGGAGCAGCCCAGAGCTCTCAGTTCCTCATGGCTGTGTGGGGTATCGCTGGGGCTCAGGTGCAATGAAAGAAGCCCCCCAAACTGCTTTAAAAGCATATGAATTACACAGCACCTTCTACTGCCTAGAGTGCTGCTATATATGCGCTTGTACATCACAGTGCGCTGTGCAGAATGGCCTCGCCTTTCCTCTGGAACACTCGAAAACCCTATTTGTTTACACGTCAGTGGCTATACAGACCTGCCTTGCAGTTAATATATATTCGATATTTTCTCCCCATTATCTCTATCTTCTTCTTCTTTAATTTTTAAATACCTTCCGCGTGTTCTCGCCGATTAAAAGGATTTCACGTGTTTCGCTCCTCTGACACCAGTCGGCAGGTGGGGGGTAGGGGGGTGGAATGGGGTCTCTGGTGTCACGCCGTCTGTAATTTGTTTCCGAAACAGAAGCGAAATATTGCTGCACTGTCACTCCGGCGCCGGGGCGGCGCAGCGGCGGATGAAATGCGCTGACATATCTCGCAGGAAGAGCCTGAACCAGCGTCTTCTGAGATGGGTAGAGTAAAAAAAAAAAAGAATGTAGACGCAAGCAGAACAACTGCGCCCAGTTGTGCATTTGATTACGACCCGCTCTCAAAGCGCCCTTTCCGGCTCCAGAGAAAACCCAGTCATGAGGAAGTCAGTGTGGGAGAAATGTCTCATTGTCTTATAGGAAACGTGAAATGTATTTATCGATAAAAAATCATTTAAAAGAATCAGTAAAATTATTACGTTTTTCTAATCGCTCCAGGGAAGCTGGATAAATAGCGTACCCTACACTCTGACTCCAATATTCGCTCTGTGTGTGTGTGTGTGTGTGTGTGGATTAGGTTTATATTACATTGTGGGGACCAAATGTTCCCCACAATTTAATAAAAACCTGCTTTTTTGACGTTGTGGGACCATTTTTCAGGTCTCCACAAAGAATCTGTGAATGCATGCAATAAAGAAAAACAAAAAATGCCAAACGTCTCCTGTTTTGTTTGGTTACTTGTGATTAAGGTTAGAGCTGGTTGGGGGTTAAGGTCGCCATGTTGGGATTAGGGTCTTGCCCATAGAAATGAATGGAGAGTCCCCACAAATACATGAGTACAGGTCTGTGTGTGTGTGTGTGTGGGGGGGGGGGTGTATAGATAACATTTGAGGACCATATTGTCCCCAAAGTGTAGTAAATCCTGAAATTTCCCTACTTTTGGGGACACTTCCTCAAGTCCCCATTTGGATAAGCTCAGTTTTATAAAAATCTGCGAATGCAATCAAAAAACTAACAATGCCAAAAGTCTTGTATTTGGGTTGGTTACTTATGGTTAAGGTTAGGGATGGGTAGGGGTTAAGGGTGTCGTGGTTGGGATTAGGGTTTTTCCCATAGAAATTAATGGATGATTGGACGGTACCCATTTAGATAGGTACACCAACATGTTTGTGTGCGTACCCTTGTGTGTGTGTGTGTGTGTGTGTGTGTGTCAGCGTGTCACAGGAGAGCGAGATGGGGTATACGAAGATTGAATTTCATTTTACTTACACCTGTACAATGACAATAATAAAGGCAGTGTTAGAAAGGGCATCGTATGAGTTGGTCGATAAGGTCACATGACCGACGTCGATGAATCATTTGCGAGACTTTGCTATTGTACGTGTCCACTGACCCAGGTCAAACACGCACATATGCTAAAGCAGAGGCAAGTAAATATTCACTAAATATCTACAATGCAAGTTCCGTTTGGCAGAACGACTAGAACTGATTGGCTGGAGTCTTTATTCCTTTGTAATAGGATGATCCACCGTGTTCACACCTATTACCGGTTCTCATTTACGGCTATTACGTTCTCTGTTCTGTGCTATTAATGCGCAGGAGTGGGAAAAAAACCTGCGCAATTAACAGTTTAACCCTCTCACTTTGAGTATCAGAGTTTAATTTGTCCTCGCTTCTATTGCTTTGTGGGGGGCTGCAGCAGACACAGCAAACACGTAAAAAACTGGCAGACAGAACTGAAGTATGTTATCCAAGCATATATTTATATAACCGGGGTCAATTCGAAGTGGATTAGTTTGGCCAAGTAGGATGCAATAGCATATTTGATTTTTTAATGCCTGGCAGGGATATCAAAGTCTGACCTTTTTAAAATGCAAAGCTATTCACAAATCCTGAAAGTGAGAAAGGCGACTGATTGTTGCGATACAAAATTTGAGGAAATTAACACTTCACATGGGGAGAGAGAAAGGTTTTTTTCGGCTCTTAAAAGGCCGACGACGCCCACTTTTATACCTCCAAGACTAAGACGTCCTCAGACGCGCTGTAATTCCAGCGCCCTCCGCCGCTTACACCCACTTTAATTAATATTTAATCACGACTTGGGCTCACTTTCCCGTACGGGTGCGTCACTGGCTGGCACTTCAGCGGCTGCAAAGAATTGCACATTAAATATGAAATACAAGTAGGGGCCGGAGCATTGTGAAAAAGCGCAACTCGAACCGCGGCGCAGAGAGATAATGATCGATCGCCGCAGCCACCGCCAGTAAATGTTGAAACAACAACCTCCTTTGAAAAGTCTACCGGGGTGCAAACCATTTCCAGTAGAGAGAAAGAGACATCTAAAGCCATCAGCCTTGGAGGACCCAGTAAACTTTGCGCCACCAAGATCATCTTTTATTATTGCGATTATTAATTTCATTTTTTCGACGGAGCGACGCAAACCGGTAGCACCTGTCGTATGCGGTAACCTTTCTGTCTGTTTGTAACTCCTGCCACATTAAATGTCAGCTGTGACGGCTACAAGTCAATTAACCGAAAGGGCAGTGTTTTCTCTTCCTCTCTTTTTGAAACTTCAATGAAAAAGTGAGCCCGCTGTGCCTATTCTCGGAATAGCATTAAAGCGGCTATGGGCGCAAAGAACTTATCCGGTTTTCGCTGCCATCAGTCTGCGAAAGTCTTAGGCAGTCGTAGAAAATTATATTTAAATGCTTTTACTGTTGCTGTAAAACTATGTCTGTCAAAGTGTGTCAGCTTAGCTATTTCAGAATCTCTGCTATAGGCACCTCAGCTCCTTAGTCTGAAATACCGGTGGTAGAAATGCCGATAGATTGCCAATTGACAGATTTTGCCCCTGGTAGATTTTGATAAAAAAAAATTTTTTTGGTGGGGGGCTGTTCAACCCCACAATTAGCCTACCTACCTGCCTGGCACTACCTGTCTAATGCAAGGATGTACGTTATGGGGAAGAGGTTGTTACCATCCCCCTCCCCTAATAATCAGGAGCAGCCAGTGCGACTCCCTGGACCCCTCTTAGTGGGTGGAGATCACAGTCCCCCCCGCCCACCCAAAGTTGTCCATCTATTTCTTGACAAGACCACTAGCATAGCATGTTTACTAATCAGTACCAATCGAGTTAGTTTACTAGTTAATTAATAGAACTGGTGGTCAGATTTAGCAGATATATGGCTGGGGGGCGGGTGGCTGAAGAGAGGTGTGGGGGTGTTCATCTAGCCATCCAACAAGATATCAGTATGTTTTGGGAGAACAGAAGAACATCTTGTTAGTATTTATTGTTTTATGCTTAATTTGCATATGATCTAATGTTAAATTGTTTTTTTTTTCTGTGCAAATATACGCTTACTGCTCACATAATTAGCTGGATACATTTTCTTCAGGAACTGCCTAAGAACTCCGCACAGTCCTGCGTCGACAAAAGGAAAACCAACACGTGACAGAAATCGCACCATTCATGCGCTTTACGAAATACACAACATCGCACGGAGACACTTTGCAAATTCAAAACGTCTCGCAGCTACATGTAACAGGTTCCAATATCCGTAACCGATTTCATAAGCCTATAAAAATTGACTTACGTTTCAGGAGCCTCTGATTTCAAAAGTCATTATACGATCCTGAGAAACGAAAGGCCACAATTGCAGTATTACAGACAGTTATCGGTTTCATTAATTTTAAACTTGATTAATTATAGTATGGCAAATTAGTCATAACTTAATTTGATTTAAATCCCTTATATATAATAAATGACAAATTATCCTTGTTATTAAAAGCAAATATCATTATATCTTGTTATGGTTATCTTAGTAAAGTCAATGGCATAGGTGAGTGATCTGCCTATTTAATATTTTAAAAATATAATTATGAAAATTCTATTAATTGTCTATGTATAAACTAAACTTTGTTGGAATATGTTTGCATTTCTAAATAATTATTGTCATTGTGAACGAAATCTTTCTAAAACGCTACGAGTAAATTTATGAAGTTAACAATGCAAATGATTTTGAGTAACATTTCTTTCTTTCTCGCAGGTCTCCTGCACATCCCCGGCCTAAAGCAGTGACTGTGACGTTGGGTGGCTTCAGGACGTCCCGGGTGACAGGCGGGTCCCTCTATGCCTTCCGGTTCTCGAGGTGAGTTCATTGCTTCATGACTATGGATTTAATAGAGGTTCCGGGTGAAGACCAAGACTGGGATTGCAACACAAGGATGACCAAGTTAGATTTTATAATTACCTGTAATTGGTGGTGGATCCAGGCACGGCAGACTAGGTCAGATCTAGGTCAGGACCCAGAAATAGTGCCAGGTTGGCAAACTCTTCCGAAAGGGACTCCCGTGAGATTTAATTCTGGCTATGATCTGGTCCTCCCTGTAACGTATTCTGTATTGAAGCAGATAATCCGCTGGATGAACTAGTACATTTAAAATGGCCACACTAGACACGTTCCCCTTATACTATTAGCTCCTCAACACCTGACACAACCTGTCCCTTAAAAATAAAAATAATCACTTTTGGAAGTTTTACTGACACAAAAATGTTCTGAGGGCAGAAGGAACAATGATTGGTTCAGAGAGATAACCAATCAGATTGTAGAGGATGTGGGCCCAAGCAACTAGAAGAGGCGGGACCAAGACATATTATTGGTTGATTCTGCCTCTGCTACTTGCCTGGACCCACTTCCCTGAACCAATAATTTTTTTATTCTGCCCTTAGAATGTTTTTATGTAAGTAAAACCCCCATGAGCAAAATAATCCTGTATTTGACTGTTTTTATACAGAGGTGATACATTCTACTTGAGAAGAAAATCTCCCAACTGAAACCTGCCGGCAAATAAGTTCCATTGTGTTTGTTTTTCAATATTTAATGAGAATTTAATGCAAGAAGATTCCACAAATATGAATCCAGATAAAAGCGACAGGTACATTATGCAGGAGTCATTTTTCAGTAACGGAGAAATTAAATTCATTCACTGAAAAATTTGATCCAGGAATTTAGTCGAGACGCCTCTGTGGACAGCACGGTGCGCCAATTAGCTTCTTAATACGCTGGGCAAACGGATAAAGTCAACAGCACTCCGAGAAGGGCTGGGTGTACGGCAGGAACTTTGGAGCAGTCTGCCGCTTCTGCCGTAACCCACATGGTATGATTTATCGACTGCCTGCGCGGCCCAAAGCCCAGAGGGGAGACCTTTGCGTGCAGTAATGAGGATGAACAGAGACGAATTTGCTCGTAACATCTGTTAAAATTAAGCTGCTGGAATCTCCCTTAAACTGCACTCTCACCATTTATTAAAACGTAGCCGTTAAACGTACCTTAGCGCTAGGCGGTGATGTCCCAGGCTAGTTAGCGAGCGTGAACCTCTCTGAGTACTTCCTGCGTTTCGCTCATTTGCGTGGACGTGCTGTATCTACAGAAGGAGTTTCAGGTGACGACGGACGGCTGTTTGCGTTAAGTAGATAAGAGATATTGTTCGTGCTCTGAAAAACACACGGCCTTCAGGATTACACATCCCCTGTTTGGTATGGCTTACACAAGCTTCAGGAATGGACATAAGGGGTCAAAAAAGTTTCTGGGGGAGGGGTGGAGGGGTTAACCTAATCAGTTCTATTGATGGAGAACCAAAGTTGAGTTGATGACCTTTGTTGGTGTGATGTGAAATCTCAGAAGGACCTTAGAAACGAATGCTTACGTGGGGTTTGTGAACACTGAGGATGGTGTAGATCTCAGTGCCCCGGTGCACTCAGTTGCTCAATGAGGAAATGAGGGCAACATTCCTGAATATCCCCAGGCATCACTCCTGCGCAATGCACTTTCAGAAGGCCGCTGTGACATGGCCTCGGGTTTAGAGCACAATCAGATTGACAGCGCACACCTCAAAGGGTCATGCTTCTGCCATAGAAACGGGCGGCTTTATCAAAGGGAGAGTCGCTCGCGAGAGGGCCGGTCTCCGCGACAAACGGGGGCCAACGCACATCGAAAATTCCTTCGCCTTTTCAACAAGCAGTTAAGCTGATAGCCAGGGGGGAGAAAAACAGCTCCTCTCGCATTGTTTTCTACACACTTTCAGTGCCTGAAAGGGAGAGATTTATAAGAAGTAATGAGTCCTCTCTGAGAATAGATAGCTGCAAGTCACCTTCATATCAAGGAAAAACCCACTGTCTCTTATCATGACTTTCTTATTTTATTATGACTTTCTTATATTAAACCAAGTTGTTCGAAACTCGGTGTGTTTGTGTGTATGTATATATGTATATATGTGTGTGTGTCTCTCTCTCCGGGTATGTATACAGTTACATATTGTTTATCATCTCATCCAGAGTGTCCCCAGCCTCGTGCCCTCTGCTTCTGGCAGTAGGCTTATTGTGACTCTGTCCTACTTAAGGAGACATGGAAGATGCATGAAAATATCATATATCATATATCTAATATCATAAATATCACATACTTCCAAAATGCCAGAAGAATATTTTAGCAACCAAATACAAAAGCAATTTCAATCTTCAGCAAAGTTTCATGAATAAAAAAACAAGCACTGATATTAATAATGTCTGGACATTTAAATTTAAATATACAAACATCTTTCAAATGGAAACCCATTGAGTGGATTTGTACAGAGTCGCTGCCTCGTCCAGATTAACATTTTTGCTGATGCGCTGTAAATAACTGTTTTCATCCCAGTATCCCCATAGCACCTTGATGGGTCCCTCGTAGTGACTGGGAGAACGCGAGGAACCTCATAGAGATCCAAGACTGGAACTTGGGAGAACGCGAGGAACCTCATAGAGATCCAAGACCGGAACTTGGGCGAACGTGAGGAACCTCATAGTGATCCAAGACCGGAACTTGGGAGAACGCAAGGAACCTCATAGAGATCCAAGACTGGAACTTGGGAGAACATGAGGAACCTCATTCAGATCCAAGACCGGAACTTGGGCGAACGTGAGGAACCTCATAGTGATCCAAGACCGGAACTTGGGAGAATGCGAGATAAAAAAAAGAGATGGCATAGAGATAAAAGACCGGAACTTGGGATAACGCGAGGAACCTCATAGAGATCCAAGACTGGAACTTGGGAGAACACGAGGATCCTCATAGAGATCCAAGACCGGAACTTGGGAGAACACGAGGATCCTCATAGAGATCCAAGACTGGAACTTGGGAGAACATGAGGAACCTCATTCAGATCCAAGACCGGAACTTGGGCGAACGTGAGGAACCTCATAGTGATCCAAGACCGGAACTTGGGAGAACGCGAGATAAAAAAAAGAGATGGCATAGAGATAAAAGACCGGAACTTGGGATAACGCGAGGAACCTCATAGAGATCCAAGACTGGAACTTGGGAGAACGCGAGGAACCTCATAGAGATCCAAGACCGGAACTTGGGAGAACACGAGGATCCTCATAGTGATCCAAGACCGAAGCTTGTGCCGCTATTCTGAACCTATGAAAAGCCATAGTCTGGAATTGCCGAACTAATGGGATTAAATTGTAGAGGGCACAGTTTCGGAAGCGAGCCGGCCAGCATGAAAGGGGCCCGGATACAGTTGTTAGTGTGTTCAAGGCCCCCTGTGCCGGAGCTGGCGGCGTCAGAGGAATGCATTGTGAAGTTGCCCCGTTTGAGTTTTGACAATACGGGGCTAATCCGTACCCCTCGGCAGGTATTCAGAAGGTCTGCAACTCCTTGAGCTGTACGCTTGGGTGAGTGATGGGCAGTGGGGGTGGGGGGCACTAGGTTTTGGAGCATTGTTAAGAATGCAGTGATGAACAACAATGAAAAAATTGGCAGTGGAGGCTTAATGGTTAGGGAAACAAGCTCGTAATTGAAAGATTGGACGTTCAAATCCCAACCAGCAAGGCACCACTGAGGTACCCTGAGCAAGGTGCCGCCCCCAAGCACTGCTCCCCGAGAGCTGAATTAGCTGCCCCCCCTGCTATGTCACGATGTCACATATGGGTTAAATGCAAAGCACACATTTCGTTATTGTGCACTAAGTTCAAATTCAATTAAAAAATTAGCTACAAATGATTGAATGCAAACCGAAAAAACTCAATTAATGAAAGTCTGAATTATATCCATGTTTTTTTTTTTTTTTTTTTTTAATAAACACAAGATTATATCTGAGTATTTTAAAATCTAATTGACATTTGGACATGACTTTATGCTACCCCCCCCAACCCCCCGCCCCCCACCACCACATGCCCCCCTCCTTGTTCAGATGATTTCCACGGCCCATGTGGAGAGATATGGAGAATGGAGTAGACGTTGCACAAATGAAAGCTCTAAAAATATGCAGATTTATTATGCCGAAATATATAAGAAGCTGTTAGTCAGCTACGTTTGTCCGCAGAGCTGCACGGAGAACGTCACAGATGATCGCTGTGGGGTCGGGAGAAAAGGTTCTACCACCATAATCCTGATTCTTCATACGTCCCTTCGTCGTCCCGCAGGTGGCCTGTGGGGTCAAGAGAGAGCCGCTGTTCCTCCCCAAGCCTGGAGCAGTGAATGCCCTCCCCCTCAGTGTGAAGTGTGGCAGCAGAGGATTAAAAAGAGAGTCCCTCCGACAGGCAGTAAAACGGCATCTCTAGAGGAGTCACGGGCTTTTGCCTTCCTGGGGTCTCCTATTTAGGTGTGGGGTGGGGGGCTGATAAAACCCAGGAGGGCCCATGTTAGGGCTCCCCGGCATCCCTGGGCCGACCTCAACCTCAGGCAAGAATAACACCAGTCGTTATTGACTGGAGTGTCAGCCAGTTGGGAGAGGGGAGGTCGCCTCTGAGAGAATATTCCAGGACGTACAAAAAGCCTGTTCCTGCGTATTTATGATTGATCACGGTTTCACCCCCGGAGACAGATGCAAGCAAACTGGTGAATGGGGATCGCTGGCGGCTTATTTTAGCCGGCGTTCTCGCGATTAATTAATTAACTGCCGCGACAAAGTGGGGGGACGTGCCCGCGAGGCGGTGGTTCCTGACAAAACCGGGGAAAGGGCACCAGGGGACACAAGGCGGCCAGCGGACGCCGTCCTCACGGGGTCGTTGATGTCGTCAGTGATGCGCCCAGGCAAACGAGACTGGACATATCGGTCGATGAATGAACGCTAATAGCGTCACTCGTTTGCGGCCAGCGACCTCGTTAAACGTGACAGGACTTCGCCTCTTTAAAATGGCGTAACGGGTCGGCTGGCGGGTTGTGGCGGCGACGGCAATTCGCGGTGTCCTTGCTTAGAAATGAAATCGGAGTTTGGCAATCCAACGTAGCACAAAACATCCTACCCCAAACAATGAGGACCCGCCCCGCTTTAGTAATTGAGCCCATAATGGAAAGCCTGTCCTATTTTCTTTTGTTATAGCCTGTGGGTCTTCACGGTGGTGGTGGCGAGACTGGGGGTGGGGGTGCGGGGCTGGATGGCTGACACCCCCAGTTTTGTCTCCCTGTGACACAGTGGTCTCCCCTTTATGATTGTCTGCATAGATGCTCCCCGCTGGCCTTTAATTGTCCTACGCTGTTGTTTGTTTCTATGCTGTGCCGTTGACTCGGAGCCACATAAATTGCCGCTAAGCAAACATGTAGACAGGGAGTGAATTAAATAAACAAATCATAAAACAAAAGACGGCTCCTTGAGAATCCATCCTGGAAATTCTTATCTGCAGGCCGAACTCATTTTTTTTTGTCGCGGTATTGCATTCTTTAATAATACACTTATTCAGGCTGAATGGCATTTTGTTTAATATGGATGTTTTATCAGTTAGATTCACGGGGGGGCGGGGTTAGGTGGGTGGGGGGGGGGGGGCGAAATGTTTTAGTTAGTTTTTATTCTCCGCCGAATGAACCATAAGCGCCCTTATCGCGCGTGCATCTGCAATGTAAATTAAATTGAACAAGGGCACTGCATTAGGATGCAAATTAAAGACCTTCCGAAATCCATTCAAATAATAACGGCGAATGGAGACCAAGGGGGTGTTTAGAAAAGTATTGAAGTTTTGCCTCAGTGCTTTTACGAGCCCTCATAACAATTTTCCCTGATAATTTACACAATGTTTATAATACGTTTTGTCAACATGTTGATTAGATGTATTAACTCCCATCCGTAAACAGTCTGTTCTCTCCATTAATCCGTACGATTAATGCAAATATTGACTAATTACAGGAATTACTCGCATGTAAGACCTACTATTTATTTTTAATGTATGCAGCAGTCTATTTTACTCAAGAATCTATTAAGCGTTAAAAACGTTTTTTTTGTCTCCTAAGTATATGTAGCATATTTTATTATTATTATTTATTTATTTACCTGGGTATTTTATTCAATAGATTGGTAAACAATTTATCCTCCGGGACTGATGTGTTAGGCTACTGGAAAATGACGTGCTGTGGACCGAGCAGATTATCTAGACGGGATTCTAATTTACAACCCACCTGGCCACAGCGTCTCACCCATAACCGCTGAAAACAACCTACCCTTTCCTCATATTTCCACCACACCCAGTGCAGAACTAGATCTAATCCTGATTTTCGTGAATGCCAGCTGGTGCATTAGAGTGATGCCTATTATTTTATCACAATAGGTACTATATTAAAATGACTGTAAAAAGGTGAGTATAATCCTAAATGAAAGTAATGCACTGATCGCGTGTCCCACCTTCTGCCCTGTCATCCCTATCAGCGTCTTAACTGAACCAGGTTTTTCTGTCTGCTCCAAGCGCACCGCACACGACACGCCTGTCACCGCTGTCACTCCCGGTAAGATGCCCTGAATGACTCCCGCCGTCACCCTCGCAGACAGGCGGAAAATTCTCCTTCCCCCCTGTCCGTCAATGCTTTGGCGTAGCCGCGCCGCCTCCACGCAACATCCACCCTTACTCGCGGGGGCTTACCGGTGATTAACGACACGCTGGCTCTGGAAATGCTGCAGCACCTTCAAAAACAGTTTATTGCCGTTATTATTATTTTCCCCCGCTTGTGAACATTATCTCACAGGTTAGAAACCGCTACCGGGAAAAGTCTGTACTGCCCGCGTTCTTCTAGTCACGAGCATGTGAGTCTGATCTTATCCTTGACGTTGCGGCTTAAATCTTGAGATTACCAAATACTCACGTATATTTGCATGACTTAATTACAGCAACACTCTGAATCTGTCTGATAATTATAGTCTGATTAAAGCCACGAGCAAATCGCTCTGCAAATTAAACATACTTAGATGAATAATTTCAAATGGAATTTTTTGTCAAGAGACCTTGTAATTTCATTAAATCTAATCCAATCCTTCAACAACAGAAGAGCTCTCGACTGGCATTGGATTCCTGTAATGCTTGATATGGAAACTTTTTCGTTATCCTTTTTAAATTGCATTTAATACAGGTCTGACTGCACAATGACACAATAACCTGTTAATCAAATTTCAGGTATTGAAAAATATAAAACAAATAACATCTACGGTTCATTTTCAATGCTAGTTATATAAAAATATAACAAATGTTTGCTCATATCCGCCCATTAAATAGGTCTCGGCTAGCTTTTCTGTTAATGTCACCCGATTTGTGTGGGTACCGTCCAATGGTATCGCACCACTGGTGGAACTATAGGCAGTGTAGTCTGTGGAGTCTCACTGCGGCCCCCAGAATTGGGGGCCGCACAGAGGGTTGACAGGGCCTTTCGAGGGAGGATCGTGAGACTGTTGATCTCTTTCTTTAAATTAGCGATGCATGTT
Source organism: Brienomyrus brachyistius (assembly GCF_023856365.1). Classification (NCBI taxonomy): domain Eukaryota; kingdom Metazoa; phylum Chordata; class Actinopteri; order Osteoglossiformes; family Mormyridae; genus Brienomyrus; species Brienomyrus brachyistius. The sequence continues at coordinate 6,029,961 of NC_064552.1, read as the reverse complement.
ACATTGCATTTTGAGTCGTTGGACACTGAAAGATACATACCCAAATCTTGCACTGGGGTCCATTATAAGACGTTTACACCACTGCATTACATTCTTCTAGACTGGTTGCAGCTGTGCACGCTAGTGGATGGTCTGGTGCACCCAAAGGCCGTTATCTCCTTCTCGTTTTGTCTTCCTGCCCCATCCTACAGCCACTGAAATGAAAATGAAATGAACAAAAGTGAGTAGCAGCGTTTGGTACACAGGGCTTGTTGGAAACAAGTTTATGGGCCAATTATGAGCGTGAAAAGCACTTCTGAAAAGACAGGACCATTACAATCCATCTATTATTCACTTTTAAACAAGAAAGTCATAGTTAACACACCACAGAATGTAACAACACAATGTCCTTTGTATTTAACCCATAGGTGACAAGGGGGTACCTTGCTGGTCCGGGATTTGAACCAACAACCTTCCAATCACACTGGCACTTCCCTAGCCATTAGGGCACCACTGCATTACATACTGTGTTATATGGTTATATAAGTAATTTAATAGATTATATATAGTGAATTACATTAGGAATTGAGTCAAACCAAGTTCGCTTCTGCAAAGTATGAACACTCCCGAATCGTAAGTCAGTAGAGACACCATTTAGGTCGATGAGAGATGTCGTTCTCGTCACTGTCACGACACACTGCTGTAAGAAAGGGAAACAAATCTCCGCAGGTTTTTCACGAGATCATGCTGAATGTTCCGGAACTGAAGGGAAAATCGCGTTTAGTTTGCTCCGCCCTGTTTAAAAGAGCGTGACTCGGGGGTGGTGGATTGCCAGTGAGAGAGGATAAATGGTGCCCCCATTGTGAGTAACGGACATGCCGGCGTGTTTGCTCCGGTTCAGTGGGGGTGTTAGGGCCCAGCTGCCAGAAACCGCAACTTTGGCAGTTCTGGGTTGACGGCTGATCTATGATTCAGGAGGAAACTCCACAGAGTGTCGATAGGTTCGCTCATTTCACTGCACTGCTTCTCGCGTAAATGCCTGCCAGTGCCCTCAGCAAAAGGGAAGAGGGAGAAACCACAAGCTTGCGATAATACTGGTTGCCCTGCGCCGTCCTTGTGGTCCATGTGAAATGGTTTCACCCAGCATTACAGGACAGGCACAATTTACCTCACAATAGGGATATATCTTCTCATTAAGAACACCAGTGAAAAATGTGCCTTTGTTTAATCTGAAAGAAACTCTGAGTGAACTTTGGTAAAGTTCATACTGCCAGTGCATTTTTTTCAAGGTGGAAACATTAATTTTGAAGTTTTATCATAAATGAAAATGAAACGTACATAGTTATGATAATAGCACTTGTTTGTAAAGTGCAGGTCTTCAGCGAGGGATGTTAAAGATGCTGGTAATAAAATAGTTTATCTGCAGGTGTTAATGATAATCTAAGACAAAAATGTCGGAAAAACAATGGTTTTATATGACCGCCAAATCCCAGCTTTTAATTCAGGTACTGTGACAGGTTACTGCTTTTCTCTGGCTCTCAATAGCGACATTATATCTTAAGCAGGCTTGAGCTTATTCTGAGCAAAACTGATGCAAATGAGGAATAAAGTTAATTGTAAACTTTCATTAGTATTGTCAGACAAAGTGGGCAGGGGGTCGGTGCGGATATTCAGGTCAGGGCCAAAGGTCAGGCAGCGGCCACGTTCGTTTGGTTCACGTAAGTTTAGCGAATGATTAACTATCTTATTTTGCTAGTCTTTAACATCAGAAGTGAATTTAGTTTGAAGAAATTAAGACCCAGCAAAATGACAGCATTGTATTGTAAAGATTTAGTACATCACCTGTAAAGCATTTCTGTTAGTTGTCAGTTTTCTTGTTTGATGGTTTGGTTTGAGCATGAAGGACATTATAATTATGATCAATTCTGAATGATGCTGGATCGGACATGAAGTGGTTTAATTGTGAAGCCCGTGAGTCACCGAATTAGGCCTCACCCTGGATGACCTGCTTTTCATGGTCAGAGAGAAGAATGACAATATACTCGCAGAGCTAGAGGGGTTTTGTGTGCATGTGAGCGCTGTTCGATAGACGCGCGGGAACACGGCGGATGAAACAGGTGGAGAAGTGATCAGAAAGACCAGCGGTCAGATGGCGGTTTGCCGAATTCTGTGTTACATCTGCCAGTGATGCTCAACCAGTATCGTAAGCCTCTTATAATGGGCGCCAATTTTTTCTTTTGGGGGAAGGAGGACCCTCCTTATATCTGGACACGTGTCCTTGCATGCGAACGAAGCCTCTGGCCCTTAATGGTCAAATGTTAGAAATGTACCTCGTATGTTCATATGCAATATGAACTTTCATAGCCTTGTCATGAAAAGGAAAGATTCTCGGACACACTGAGTGATACAGATTAGTCAGCCTGATAAAGGTTAGGGTTTGGTTTCCGGCAGTTCCTAAGCAGTCTCGGTAATTGTAACTAATAGATCAATAGTCCGGTGATCATCCCCACAAAGGCGACCGTCAACCCTCCATGGTACCCCTCCCCCCCCAAGTTTCTGGGGGCCCCAGAGATACTGGGATGCAGTTGTACCAGTGCGCTCAAGGGCGCCACCTTCTGTGTGGGGGCGCCGTCATAGCAAGTCGATTTCACTCAGACGGCCTTTGACCGCTCGTCTGCACAGTATTTGTTCGCTGTAACACTAAGCAAGGGATCTTCTTGGGCATGTATGACACTGGGCGTACCGGGCTGGGCTAAATTGTTACACGAGAAGTCAGTGTTATTTAGCAGCAATGCCTTAATTACGGACTTGCTGAGGGTTAAGTACCGTTCGCCGGACCAGAACTGATGAGATGTGCCCCGGACGGTCTAATCACAGCATGCCTCCTGAAAAGGGGTGTAAATGGGTGCGAACCACAGGTGGGGGACGTCGAGAAGGCGATGCCGGGGCTAATGGCTCGGAAAATGGTGCTGATGAATAGAGAGGGAGGGCGTCGGCATGCTGTGGCGTGGAACGCCATTTCTCCGTCGCGGATGCTGAGGACGCACAGATTATCCACAGATGGCACTAATAATGGCAAATCAGGGGTCTTGCAGGATGGACGGCGTATGGTCTTTGCTTTAATCGTGTGGGTTTAACTTGGTTTGGTGCTAAGATATGGAGGGAATGGTTATCTGCTGTTCTCAGAAACCACTTTCCCTCTCTCTTCTCTGTACTCGTTTCAGAAAACAAAAATGTATGTTATGCAGAGAAACCAAGACACCAGAAGTCTTTGCGCAGGCAGTGGTGACAAGAGCATTCCCACATTTTATTTAGTTGTAATATTATATTAAGTTGTCTCATCTGGGGAGACCCCTACCCCGCAGCCTCTGAATCCTGGGATAGGCTCCAAGTTCTCTGCAATTCTTTACCGGATAAGTAGTTTGGGAAGATAGGAGTGTGAATTACAATAAGCTAAAAACAATCCATATTAGATTTCTACACTTTCTTCTTACTTTTTGAGTAAATTGATGCTGAAAATTTGGTTTTCTAATGATTGGATGACACATCATAATTAATATAATTGCTGGTAATATCTATCCATCTGCCAACTGTTTATCCAATATAGGGTCGTAGGGACTGACGTTAATATCTGTTTTTAAAATACCAACAGGCTTCTTTCCCAATGTCTGCACATAATTGGAGGTTCCTGTTTTGAGGATCTTGCCAAAATGTTGCGTTGACCCTTGACCCCCGCCCTGGCGACTGAATCGGTCCTGGTGGCCACATCCAACTGCTCAACTGATCTGCATCATTCCTCGCCCACCAGCATGGCATTACCGCCCCCCACCTCACCTCCCCTGATTGTCTGGGCTCCGGAGACTCCTTGGGGACTGTCTAAGGCACACAGACGCTACAGCCCCCCCCCAGGCTCCCCTATCACCACACCCACCAGTGGGTCACGCCTTTCAGGGAGCGATATTCATGCTGTGTGTATAAATGCGATGTTATTTAGTGCTGCATAGAGTGCAGTAAAAAAAAAAAACCTGACATATAGGCCGTCAGCTCAGGGGAGAAATTATTACGCTTTAACATAATGGAAAAACGGAAAATGCACCTCGCTCGTTGTCCAAATGTGGATCTTTCACAGCACTCGACGCCAGTCACTCAGCCAGTGTTATGGTTCAGCTGAAGTCATATAATACACGTATCGCTAGACAGAATATTTGCAAGACCCGTATATGAAAAGGTGATCACGTCGATACGCGTTGGATACAACATGTGGTCCATTATTTATGACATTTAATAGAAACATCATAGCGGTGTGACATTTCACGCGTCACGCCTGCGCACAAATGATCGGTTTGGATGACGGCGTCCAAAAAATCCTTTGAAAACAGTTCGAACGAGATGACTTTAATTGGAACCCCGCGCTCCCAGAGATCACGGTGAATTCAGCTTTGGCAGCGGCTAAAGGAAGAGACGGTATCGGCACTCGCTGGCAAGCAACCGCCTTCTGCAAGCTTCTCCCCCCGACCCGACTGAGTGTGAGTGTGTTACTACACGGGGAGAAGAGGGTTACGTGGCTGTCTTTGTGTTGACAGATACAGAGCAGATACAGAAGGTGCCGTTTACACCCGCTCTTATTTGATTTATGAAGAAAGGGGAAGAGGGGAAAAGATACGATAGACGGAATGCCCCTATCGGAGCCATTAGTCTTGGTACCAGAGTAAACAATGAAATTCTATATAATGCTCTGGGACTTTATAGAGTCGTCGCCATGGCAACCCCCGCTTCCCAATCATATCTTTAATGAATAGGTAATGAAAGGGCCATAACATTCACAACTTCATTACTGGAACAAAGATCAGCAATAAAAGTGAATCAGAAGCGATGTCGCTCCTCCGAACAGTTTCCGTGAATATTAGGCGGCCAACTTGTTTGTGGCAGTGATAAGCCTGAATTTGTGCATTGTGTTTATGCTAACGGGGGTGGGGTGGGGTGGGGGGGGGGGGGGGGCTTGCGGCCTTGCGGTCAGGTGACGTCTTCCAATGCTTTATTGGGGGGGGCGGTATTGAGACGGAAGAGCATTCTCCTCCTCAGTACTCTCCTTTTCAAATCTGAAATCGGTACAGATTTATTCGCTTACCTAATTGGGGGTCTCTATCAACCGATCCGGTGGGATCGCTCCCCCCCCCCCCCCCCCATCCTTTATTTTTTTGTTTTAATGAAAAGACACGCCGATGAAAGCAGCGCTTCGAACGGGAATTATACTAAGTGCCTGTTTAAATAAAAAGAGGATTTAATTAGCAATGAAAATGTGACATTTTGCTTCTGAAAGCTGTCCAGATATTCAGGATCTCCACCAGTGGGACTGGCTGTCCTTCAAAGTGCTTTACTGGCAGGGAGGTACAGAGACACGTCTACTGGGATGAAGAGAATATGTGGAGAGAACAAGACAATAGCAGACACAGGGAGCAGGATCAGAGCAAATGCAGGAAAGAGATGCTTTCAAAGACAAACATGCTTTCCTCATCACTGTTAAATATATATACATATTGCACATACATAAATGCACAAATGCATACATGCACGCATATTTTATCCTGGCAAGTGAAACTGTGTTGGACATTTTCAAAAGGAAAGTTCTTACAAGGATCTGGCTGGGAGTTACTGTGGTAGTGAAGCACAGAGAGTGAAGGTAGATGTTTGCAGATGTTGATACCGACATGAAAAATGTTTTTAATCAATAAATACATGTGACGCTATTGTGTTTTTGCTCTTTTAATACCGACACATGAAATATGGTTGCAGAATATTACAAAGATTCCTCCCGATATTATAAATAATACTTCACAAAAAAAAAAAAAATCTGTTTTCTGAACTCCTTTCGGCCTGAAATGTGCACCAGTATGGTTCGGTTTGTTAATGGCGGGGAAATCGTCGCTGTAGTCTAACATGGATGCACCTTGCAGATAGTAGATTTATTAAAGGTGGGGAGCTTCGCAACCGCGAGAAAAACTGTCGTTTTTCGGTTTGAAGGGTTGCAGCTATGCGGAATGGTTCAAATGTTGGAAGACTCCTTCGTTGTAATCAACAGTGTTTTTATCTTTTAGTGAATCAAACAAAGACGTTCCAGAGCTGGCGAAGATTCACCACTGAACTCTCCTTGCTAAATTTTTTTGAGTGAAATCAAATGAACCCATGTGACCCTCTGCAGACAGACAGCAGAACTCTATCGAACCCTGCGTGTCTCTTAGAAACAGCCCCACGTGTCAGAGATCCCCACATTCCCATAATATATGTGATGTGCTTTTTCTTTACGTATTTGTACAAAGAAAATAGAATTCCAAATGTTTGGCTCATGCTGAAGCTTGGTAATAATTTCACATTCCGCGTGTTTGTTTAATTGAACGGCTCCTTCTCTCAGGGCCAGCTTTGGGAAAACGAGATGCGCATCAAGACACGTCAGATTCGAATTTCCATCTCTCCGTGGGATAATTTATATCTGCCGCGTCCCTCATTATCACAATAACCTCACGAACCGAGAGCTGTAATGATGGCCCCGGCGTTCCGAAGCCGGCTTTCCCATCCAGGTGATGTGGGTCTGGTGGAGATTTATCGAGGGACACTTTGCCTTTGACGGAACATCTCAAGCAATCCCCCCCACAGATAATTACGCAGAACCCACAGAGACCCCAAAAGGACATGTTTCCATAAAAAGCCTGAGAGTGTATGCAGCTCCCCCACCCCTGTGGTGCCCCCTCTGCCCCCCCGTCAGCCATCCTCGCACTGCTTCAGTATAGAAGAGCTGAAGTTTGCTCTTACAGTATTTTTTATTTCACCCTCCTAACTTGAGCTTACTCCAGTCCTCCTAACCATCGTGCAGCATGAGCAGATGTACTGATGTCCCTGCATCGCTCTGTCTTGCTGTCGGTTTTGTTCCATCCTAGGTGTCGCAGCCCTTCTGGGCACCAGACAGGACGCAGGTTTCCGGCTGGAGACTCGGCTGCTCCGTACCGAAGTATAATCACCGAGTGAGGGAGTTAGATTCTGTCACAGGTCCAAATGTCTCACATTCAATCTGACAAAAGGCTTTCAGCGCAAGCAAGGGGCTGACGCTTCCAAGCTGGCGAAGCTAAGGTGGACCCAGATTACTTCTTCATACAAGTAAAAATATTTTAATCTAAAACCGTTTGGAGCCAAGTTATGGTTTTTAACTGGTTGGCCAGACACCGTTCAGCCATTGGGGCTATCTGACCCTCCATCTTCATCAGATAAATACAGAGTTCGCTACACCCATAATGTGTAAATGTTTTGGCCTCTTATGGCAGTTTTAGTGATGGAGCCCCCCCACCTCGAGCCGGGACAAAAGACCCATCTTCTTGGGGGGGGGGGGAGGCACAGAAGGCCCCCTGTCATTGCAGGTCGATACGGGGGCTGGATAAAGAGAAACTGTGTTTGCATCTGCTAATGAAGGTTGGGGAGCATGAGCATGGTAGCCAGGCAGCCTGGGGGGGCGGGGGGGGGGCAAGCCGAACGGGCAGATCTCCTCCTCCTCCTCACCCTTTCTTCTCCGCAGGTGCGGGATCCTTTTACCTCTCACATCAAAGGTGCCGCGGCGCTCAAAGCTGTCTGCCGCCGGTTTTAATCTCCCCCGTTTGTACCCCAAAATAGAGGGAGGCGTAATTCATTTCCAAAGCGTCTCATTTCGCATTCGTGGTCATGTGCGTTACGGCTTTGAGTGCCCGGTTTGTGAAAGATGTTTTTGTTTTTGGTGCCTGTTCTTTGCGTAGATTATCAGGGAACGGGGGGGGGGGGGGGGGGGGGGGTAGTTTTTAAGGTCCCCTGTGCACATCTGCCCATGGTAGCATCTCCTGAAATGTTGAAATTCAGTTCAGCCCTGAGACAGAGCTAGAGATTTTTCTGGGGGGGGGGGGGGGGGGGGGTCTTAGATTCCCCAGGTCGTCACTCACACGGGTCCCGTCCAAACACAGACATGACGCACGGAGAGGTGTGGCGGAGCAAGAATCGTAAACAGAGACGAACGCATGCAGGATAGAATTGCGAATCCCGACATGCGGCAGTGCTAGTCTGGGAGTGCCGATGAGATGCAAACATGAAGCGCTGCTTCATTAATATTCATGCTAATTATCGCAGGTAAGACGCCTTGGTGGCAAAGCACGGATCACTCATAGCCTAGCAATCATTTTATAGCAAATATTTTCACTGTTTTTCATCAATATAGCTACGCTGCTTCAGACAGACAGCAAACGGAAGCAGGAGAAGTTAGCATAGCAGGCTTCATTTATGGCCGTTTACAGTGGGGGGAGACTTCGGTGATAGAAGAGTGTTCGGGGGCGGGTTTGGGCTTGGGGGGGGATGGTCGAGGGGGGGGCTGTGTCTCGATCATCCTTGACCTTGTTGTGAACCAGACTCGTTAGGGGCTGATTGCCCCAAAGCTTAAACTCGAGTCACGATGGGGCTCAAAGGGATCAAGGTGTGAAGAGTCAAGTGTCTCATGTCAGCCTGGAAACGGGGCCTGGCCTGCAAACTTCGAAGCTGGCGGGCTGGCATGAATCTGAAGCTGAGCCACAGGACTCGCAGCCAGAGAGCAGTACTTTGTTTCTCAAATACGTTCTTTTCATGGCAGAAGGTGAGAGTTCAGTTCCAAAGTGAAGTCCAAATCCAGACAAAGGTTTCATTTCAACCAACCAGTTGAGTACTCGGACACAGTGAGTACTCTGTAAATATGACTCTCTGTCCTCAACTGATTGGTTGAAAACAAAACCTTGGTCTGGATTTGTACTTTCCGGACCACCTCTGCTTCACGGTCCTATATGTTGGGCTCATGTAAGTACTGGAGGGTGTGACGCTTTCACTTCGTGTGCCATTATCCACCTATAATTTAACAGTTTCTCGCTGCTCAAGGACAGCACCATGCAGAGACTTTTTGAAGTCTGCATGTTTGGGTTGGGGGGGAGGGGGGCTTGGTTGGTCTCCCTCAGTAATATTTGTGTGATTGTCTGAGATCGAAAACAGGGACTCAGTAAAATTGGCTGACCGTGATTTGAAAAGCGTCATTTAGGGCTCAGAAGTGGGGCGTTTTCAATCATACCCCCCAACACACACACACACCACACATTCCTGCTGGGGAGTTTGCCCATCACCCTCTAACGTTTAAAAGCATTTCCACTAAAAAGAGTAAATTGCATTTTGCCATTTCGTATAGTTCATACTAATTTGTTACTCACCAGCTTATATCTGGGAATTGAAGAGAGCAGCGAAAGGGGGGTGGGGTGGGGGGGGGGAGGGGGTGTTATCCTGTGCTTCAGCAGCCGGTTTCACTTGATTAAATGAAGTAGCCATGAGGGTCAAAGGAAATGACAACACATGGTAATCCCGCCCACCTGAAATGCAAATCTTTGTTTCTCTCCTGGCTAGGGCTGTGATATTGCCATTCCACCATCGCTGTTACCCTGCACCCCTGAGACACGCACCTGTCTTCTGGGGCTGTGAAAAAAGGTCTTCTGCCTATTTTTGTTCACCTGTCCAGAATCTGCTCAACATTAAAAGTGTTGGTTCATTAGCTGCGCAGTCAGTCAGCGATATGATCTACAAACATAATTACCATGGATGAGGTGGCATGGAGGTGGCACTCTGTCCTACATGCGATTTCTACGCCCACCTTTTGGATTTACCCCAATGTAGGCTTTGGTCTTCAGGACTCGTTTGGATGATCAGACCAGTCCAGATGAAGGCACAGTTGTAGCCGGTTTGAGTTACGCAGACACCATAATTCTCACACTGGTACCAGGAGGGACCAGAGATCGAGGGGATGTTCACAGCGTGAAAAATCATTTTTTCTGAAATGGAGAGATGAGCTCCTCCGTTAGCTGTTAAGTCGCACGTCCACCGTAAAATGCCATTGGACACATTGCAACATGCTAACCATTCAGCAAACCTTCTCTTTTGTATAAACGGGCTCAAGGTCAGCCTTGCTGAGATCCGTACCTCTCAGGCTCCCGTGCAGTCTGAGCCCGCTGACGTCTTTATAGTGAGCATATAAGCCGGCGTTTTTTTTTCAATTAGCTTCCCAAGGAACCTGGATTTCTCTTCGCGGGCGTCAGTGGCCTGACCTGTAGATGGTGAATGGTGGATGCGTTTGTCACACGAGTCTCTCTCCCGCTACTTACACAACGCATGTCGGCCTCCAAGCAGCTGGCTGCAGTGGAACAGGTGCAACCTTCATCTGAAGAGAAACACACTTCCACTGCTGCCCCCCCCCCACACACACACACACACACACACACACACATACACACAAGCTGCTTCAAACCAATGATCTCTTTTTGAACCTACCTATCAGAGGTGCAGCAGCAGCCCACCCTATAACAACCAGCAATGTTATTGTCCAGAAATTTTAGGATCCAACCTGCCCCTCCCACTGCCCCCCCCCCCCCCCCAAGCCCCCACCTCCCATTCTCCGCCGGGTAATTGAATGCACAGCGTAATTATTACCACCCAGCCCGCAGCGTGGTGGCGTCTCATTTTCTGTTTTCCGAAATGTATTCAAATTTTCCGAATTTGATTCAAGGGCGAACAGGACAAATTACGGCTAACGGGAGTTGGCGCAGTCTGGCGCCCAAGGATTTGCGCGCTTTTCGGCATCCCGTCTACCGACTGACCGAATAACCAAGCCTGGAAATCTAAAAAAAAAAAAAAAGATCTGTAATAAATCCAGGAATTGTTGCGCCCCCTGGCAAAGTTCACAGGATGACGTAACAGCCCTATTATTCACTACCATAGTGACCACTGGGCCAGCCTCCCACACAAAAGCCGCAAGAGTCGCACTCAGAATCACTCAAATTCTTCGCATTTTGCAGGTGCAACGGACACCCCGGATTCCCTCTTCCTATCCCGTTTAAGGAGACGGCGCTAATGCGGCCAAACGCGGGAGGCAGGAGGCGCTTTCAGGCTGGCGGCGCGGCGTCAGTGCGGATTTCCCACTTCCCGTCAGAGGCCGTTCCGCTTTCCGCTATTCCATCAAGCCATACATTAAAGCATAGAAGTGAAATACCGCCTTATACCGGGGAGCTCATTCACACGTAAACACTAACTATTATAAAAGATTTTTTTTTAAAACATTCCGGGCACATATTTCAAATACTTCAAATAGTGACCTAAATGGGATAAATCCAAAAGTAAGATTTTTGCTGCCAGCAGGATTTAAACCTATTCAACAGTATAAATGTGAAATAAAAATATCCCAAGAGAATGTTCCCACGAAAGGAAATATGTTCGTGGGAGGAAAACATGCCCCAAACTAAATTGCAAATATTGTTTCAGGATCCATTTTTTTCCTCCAAACTGATATCCTTATAAAATATGACCATAGGGTTAGGCCTGGCGTCTCACACATAAGAGACCTTGATTTCATATAACATTCATGGACTTCGACGCGTTTAGATTTCTCCATGGTGACGTTCGCGACAAATGAGCATCTGAAAATAGGAATCACTCTGAAGATTGGTTTTGTATTGTGCTCGCAAGTTTGTCCCCAAACCAATACCCACATATCACCAGATAGGCGGCCAACACTGATTAACGGATAAATTGCCCTGGATGGATGTGGGTGATTGATTTGATCGCCGCCAGTATAGCAGTACGCCTACAGGATTGAGGCATCCGCCTGTTATCTTATATCGGGCTAGTGATGTCATCCTTTCTGCGGGATTTATGTTTAAACTGAGTTCTGTCGCGTTCCATATTTACAAAATTTATATTGCATTTGGTGTGTTAAACAGATGTATGACCATTTCTTATTTTTAGAAAGCATTTTTACAGATTTGTTTAAATGTTTTCCTCTTTAATCTCATCTTCAAGCTTTTCCGCGCATGCTAAACTCGAAAACTATCTCGTTGGTGCTGTTTTTCGTCTTCGTTATTTAATTATATTGAAATTAATTTGTAGAGTATGTTTACTATATGTTAATTATTATTCTTGGTTATAAGGAACATTTTGCTTTCCGCACACCAATAGACGGGACACTTTTGATGAAACGCCCCATAGTTGTATAATTCTGAGACGTGTCTGAGTTTGGGCGTGCGGCGACGAACCTCAATTAAAGGACTTTTTACGTCGCACCATAAAGCATTTACATGCAATCACAAAGATCTGTTACTATGAACCGAGGGAAAAAAAAGATTAAATAGTAAAAAGTGCTACATTTCTCTTTGCGGGTACGTTGGTTTCAATTTTCCTTATTCATACTGAGCATCTCCTCACAGCCGTCATGATCGAATTGGGTTTTGAACTCCAATTGTATAGACGCTTCATTGTGTCTATTGACCGGAGAGGGGAAGCCCTTATTTGTTGGTGATGGGGCGGGGGAAGGAGAGGGGCTGGGGGGTGAAAGCAGGCAGTTCAGTGAAAGGTGAACCCGGGAGATACAGAGCGAAGTAGGTTAGAGGTTTTCCGCATGGTCGCTCTTAATAGGACGCAGCAGTTAAATACGCGCTATTTGATAATGACTTTCCTCTGCGTCGCACGTCGTCTCCTTATTTTTTAAGGAATGTCTCCGAGAGTTATCCTGTCCAGCGAAAACAGGGAGCGTCAGCATGGCGGATAGGCTCGTAAGGTTCATTCCGAGTATTGAAAGCGCTGTGGAAAAAAAAATACCCAGTGTGGCACCGAGTCAAGGTCCTCTGACATGCGATGAAAAGACTTACGTACAGCCACCTCCATTTACTGACACCCCCACCTCCATACACTGACAGACACCCCCCACCTCCATACACTAGCATTATTTACCATGACGAAATGATTCAAACCAGACCTGTCTCACAATATATATATGTTTTCTCAGTTAACTTACAGTGGTAAAATGATATGATTTTATATTTGTGCATTAATCAAAAATTTGTGCATTAACACAAACCCACAACAAAACAAAACCCACATCAGGGTATCCACGACCTTCTGCCAGGTCCATCCTGGGATAAGAGTCACTGTGCCCATTAAGGTTGGATGAAATGAATAACAAAGTTAGTATCCTAGAGCAGACTGGGAACCCTTGGGTGATTCTGCAGGACGGCGTCCTGGTGGACAGTCCCAGTTAGAGAATCAGTTTTGCAGCCTGATGCTTGTTGGTTCAAGCCCGGGGAAAAGGGTGGAGCAAATCATTCAGATGTACAAGCAGGTGCAGTTGGTCTGGAACGAACTGTGAGGCAGGCAACTAGATGTAATTAGACTGTGTCCAGCACGCTGCTCCTGCTGCTGGACGGCGAAGCCCCTGGCAGGGATTTGGGCCCCCAGTCCTAAGTTGCCAGGGTTTTAACACCAGGTTCCTCTTCTCTTCATTCCCCATCTGTTCTACAGCATCCCTCTGTCTTCTCAGCGGAAAGTGGGAAAGAGAGCCAGGGAGTGTGTGAGAGAGAGAGAGAGAGAGAGAGAGAGAGAGAGAGAGGAGGGAGGGAGGGAGAAAAAGAGAAATAGAAAGAGAGACAGGCGAACAGACAATCAGTGACAGAGGGAGAGAGAGAGCTTTGTAGAGAAGGTGGGGGAAGGTGGGTGGAAAGAGGGTCAGGGGATGGGATGGAGGGTAACAGCTCAGTGCTGAAAGGAGAAAAAAGCAGGAATACTTGAGAGTTCAGTCTGCATGGGTGAGGATACACTGTCAGGAAAAAAAGTAAGAATTTGTACCTCTGAAGGTACAATTACTTGTCACTGGGGCTGTACCCTCAAAAAGGCTGCCAGTTGTACCTTAGTTTTGTACTTTGGAGTTCAAAACCGTATGAGGGCTGTACTCTTTTATCTGACAGCGTATGGGGTGATGATGAATGGTAACCCCCCACCAGCCCCGATGGACATCCCCACCCAATACAAGCGTCATCCTTCTGGGGAGCACCCTGCTTACCAGGTCATGAGGGAGCTGCCCCCACCCCCTCCCCGTATCACAAGTTCAGTTCAGCTTGAACAAATTTCAGCTTGAACAAATCGTCTCCTCTGCATGCTAGTCGAAGCTCATATGTAAGCCCTAGGTAAGCTTCACGCCCCCAGCATTAATGCATCCCCAGTGGTACAAACAGCATTAATGTACCCCCAGTGGTACAAACAGCATTAATGTACCCCCAATGGTACAAACAGCATTAATGTACCCCCAGTGGTACAAACAGCATTAATGTACCCCCAATGGTACAAACAGCATTAATGTACCCCCAGTGGTACAAACAGCTTTAATGTATCCCCAGTGGTATAAACATATAAACAGCATTAATGTACCCCCAGTGGTACAAACAGCATTAATGTACCCCCAATGGTACAAACAGCATTAATGTACCCCCAATGGTACAAACAGTTTTAATGTATCCCCAGTGGTATAAACAGCATTAATGTATCCCCAGTGGTACAAACAGCATTAATGTACCCCAAATGGTTCAAACAGCAATAATGTACCCCAATGGTACAAACAGCATTTTTTCTGACAGTCTATGACTTATAGCAGAGCATGTGTTTACCTCTGAGGGAAGCAGACTGGAGGCCATCAGATCTGTGACTTAAGTCTGGCACTTTTAGTAAAGAGCTACTTGACTGCTGAGAGAAAGGAAAGCGGGAATTTGGACAAACATTTCTGTGAACTAAACGGCACATTGTGCATCTGCGGGTTTGGCTATGAGATGGTTTACACATCAGCTGTTTCGTTCGGGTTTGGCTATGGGATGGTTCACACATCACCTGTTTAGTGCGGGTTTGGCTATGGGATGGTTTACACATCACCTGCTTCAGCCAAAGCGATGAGGAAAGCTCATGATGTCCTGTGGGCTTTTTAATTTTATTTTTCCTGCCTTAAGGAATTCGGTGTCTGGTTTCGCTCAGCAGTCTGGGTGAGGGGGCCTTTGCATTTCCCATCATGCACTTGGGCCCATTCCTGTGATGGGCTGTGGTCCAAAGGACACCCTCCATTTATCTGCCTGGGGTTCCCATGAATGGAAACGGTGCTGACAGCTGTTGCTGAAGGAAGATCGTTGCCTGCCACATGCACCCTCTCCTGTCAAACACACACCCAGGGAGCGTCCGACTGTAGAGTCTGTCACAGACTAACGATGTCAAATAAGAATCCACACTCCTATCACGTGATACCTCTCTCCACATATCGTTCTCGGGTATATATTATTTATATGAAACTAACCTTGCAAATGTATTACACATATGAAACTCTATCACTATGAAATTAATATTTATGAGTGATTTCCGAATCAATAAGAAGGTTGATATATAGAGATTAAAGTTAGTTGCTACACCTGGCTGGGGGGCATGCTGTATTTCGGCTAAAAAGAACGTTAACTTGGCATAGGTTTTGAAAATAGAAGGTCGATATACAAACTACTAGTTATCCTCGCGACACTTAAGACCGACGATAAAAAAATACGTTTTCAGGTGTTTGATAACAAACCGTTTAAAACATTGATATGAATAGGAAGCGGGCGCACTTTGTCAGCCGCAGAGGCGTCAGTCCGTGTTTTTCACTCTTAATCCCAACTTCTTGATGTGAAGAGTGTACAGAGGCGCATTTAAAGTGTGAATGGCGGATAGTTTATTCAGACACCGACTCCAAACCCAAATCCGCCATTCAAGGCAGGCTGAATTCATCGCTGATTACTGTGGATGAAATGCAGAGCCGCATCCATAGGTACTACAGTCAAATCACAGCCTAATTCAACCCTCAATACCTCCATTCAAAGCAAGAAAAATGTAGCATTTTGCAAGTGTATTCCATTAAATGAAATCTTTCAGCGCCCATTTTGAGATGCAGTCAGAAAAGCAAAAGATCTGTCAGCTTTTCTTTACATCTGTGAAATAAACTGCTTTTTATAAATTCGCTCAGTAGTGTACGGGATGCAGTTGGAATACTTTTCTCTCTCCCTGTCTCTTGGTCCGTGACAATAACTTGTTGAGACCTCGGAGAGGAAACCTGCATTAGTTAAAAACTGAAGAAGAAAAAAAAAACGATTAATTTCGGTAACACAGCTTCCAGGCATGAATTCCGAGAGGTACACTACACAGAAGAGAGACTGTAAACAGCACATATGAAATTACCTTAATGTAAACTGTGTATCAATTATTGCTGGGCATAATCACCAGTTCTGGCAGTCATTAACATGCCATATAATTACCTGCAGCTCCCCTAAATTAGTCAGACAGATGAAGCATAAAATTATTAGCATGTTCCTGTATCTGCTTTGCGTATAAACATTGCCGATCTATTAAACAAGGACTGAAAGCACACAACACGCTGTCTGTAAATTAATCATTTACGATGCATGCCATAACACCTGCAATAACAAATGCAAGCCCTCACTTTATAAGACCAAAGAAGGTACCGCGGCCATTAAAGATTACCTATAAAATCTCGTATCTTTTTTAACTACACCAGTCTCATCCCCCACTAGTCACCATGCCTGTGTTGTTGGTTTTCTCCGTCCATTATCCAATCGTTTATCGTGCTTAGTTCTTGTAAATGTTATACAAATAGGATTCTACTTGTGATTTATTGTTATTTGTTTGCTATTTGCTTAATGAGCTCAAAATCCACACTCATTAAACAGTAAGCGAAGAAAACTACTTTAAATGTTAAGCGAAACGTTGCAAATAACCGTTTGCGTTAGAATGCAGCTCACAAGTGGAGGACCGACCATCTTGAACTGGAAACGTAAGGACTGATACTTCACGTAGCCCATATTAATATGCATGCAGCTAAGTATGTTTACTGCAAATTTTTATGCCAGACGGCAAAGAAATCAACACAACAGATTAGAGGGTGGGAGACCAATCAGCTTATACGAGCATGGAGAAAAATTAGAATCTACTCAACAAGTGGAAAGCGCATCTCTACAGTGAACCCATGGTAATTAAGCTTTCCTGGTCCAACTGTGTAACAAAGTGTAGCAAATCTGGGTTTGAACTATTCATTACCTACAAAGTTGTTCCCCCTTCTGGTCAAAGGACGAAACAACACTTTCCTTTTTGTTTCATAAAACCTGAAACGTAAAACATAAAACAACCGAAAGTTGCGCCCTTTGGCAAACGGAAAACGTAGCAATCCGTCGTAAAATTTCCATGATAATACACAACCAGCAGCCGTATGTCTAAATACATTAATTTCAGACACAAAAATCAAGATCTGGTTTAGGATTTAATGTCCAACGTCTACAAAAGGCATTCAGTACATACATGCTTACATTTATTTTTATATAGCGCTTTTCACAACAGGGTTGTCCCAAAGCGCTTTGCATGGTTATGTTGTGAGACAAAAAACAAAATTAGAGAGAGATACAGAATGGGGAAAAGGAAGGAGAGAAACTGAATAAAGAAAGTCAGAATACAAACCTCCCCCCCCCCCCCCCCCGGGCTTACCAACACCACTGAAAACAGGAAAGAGTGGACATGTTTGCTAATAGGTAGGTATAAGCTGCGATATAGAATTAAGACAAACTCCATCGATGAGTCCGTTATCCATCTTGGCCTCTGAGGGCTGGCCAAAGTCTTTTCTCCACGATGGGCAGTGTTGGGTGGCACTGAAGGCTGCACCCATGATGATACAGTTCGTATGTCCCATTCGCGATGTCGCCCCTCCATGGGACTGAACCAGGACCCCAGCTCAGATGGTGCCCACCCCCAGACACCACCAAGACATGTGCGAAGGCAGAGAGCATGGATGGTCAGAACATGCGTTGACACATAAACGGACAAGCCCAGTAGATAAAAACTACACGTACAGCAACACCAACAGCCATAGTTTTGTTGTGGGTAAGCTAAACTGAAGTAATGCACCTTCAGTCGAGATTTAAAGACTGAGACCGAACAGACTTTTAAGCCATTCCACAATGTAGTTCAGTGACAGTGAAACAAACAGTTTAATGGAACCCTGTGTGCTA
The DNA here is from genome assembly GCF_023856365.1 of Brienomyrus brachyistius. NCBI lineage: Eukaryota > Metazoa > Chordata > Actinopteri > Osteoglossiformes > Mormyridae > Brienomyrus > Brienomyrus brachyistius. The sequence goes on along the minus strand of NC_064552.1, from coordinate 6,012,067 downwards.
CTGCGATGGCGGTGCAAGTAACGTGACTTTTAACTACAGAGGAGAAACTTCAAGAAAAGGCTCAGCTGAACGGCAATGTAGAAATCCCACCTCACTGAAATAGTGAGTCAGACGGCCTACACACCCACTAGGCGGAGCAACTGCATTAGCCTATCAATGTCAAGGGAGGGGCGACATTACATTTAATACACGACATTGCATTTAAGTGGAAGATACAACGTGAGCCTCGGAGGTCTCCCAAGAAGGCTCCCTTCCTCTACCGTTTGACGGAATATCGAGCATCTCCGCTGCACTGCAGCCGAGTAAACGGGGATGCGAGATAATAACGGGGGGGGTTATTATCTGGATGAGACTCTCCATAGCAACTGATCAATAACCCCCAGAGTAATCTGATTGTTTCCATCCCAGCGCCCAAATCCATGACGGTCGTTCCCCTCCCACTTAACAACTAAACCATGCAGGGAAAGACAGATATCGCTTCAAAGATTAACAAAGGTCAGATCTGGGCGACTGATTGGACTGGACAACATGAGAAAATGCACCGATAAAACTTGGATCAACACACTATAATAGAGTATATATATATATAGACACAATGTATGTGCCACGTCCGTGTAACTGCCTTTGTGGACCGCGCTGGCCATTTACGCATTTCTCAGTCTTTGACCATTAAATACTTGCGCCTTTTCACTGATACCCACGTGCTTCCATGAGACGACTATAGTCCGCCCCGTTGTAACACAGACACAAAGACAGTTGAACTAGAAACACATGCACGGTACTCTATCGATATTACAGACTTTCTGCAGTTTTATCGAAAATGATGGTTTACTTGACAAATGCCCGGGGTTTTATCCACCCGTATATCAGGTAAATGAAGATATGGCGTCGGCCTGCATAAATGCGATGTTGGATGAAGAAGGGGTGAATGATGATTTTACGTTCCACCTACAAGTCAGTCTAATTAAACACTGCCCCCACCTGACTCTGATTCGCCATAAAATGAAATTTAGCTTAATTAGCAACCCATCTGACGATGACAACTATTATCGTCATCATCCTCCTTAAAAATCATCTACATTGTTATTGTATCATTTAGTGGATGACCTTGTTCAGGGCGATTTGCAGTGCACGACATTAATTACAGTTTCCTACTGTGGTTAATATTCAACCGTTATCAAATTACGTCGCCCAGAAATCTGCAAGCGCAGCACAAAATGCAGACGCGGAAGAAAATGTTAATGAATAGGCACGATGAAACAATTACAAATCTGTCAATTACATTTGATTTAATTAACCTGCGTTAAATATCATTTACTATATATGTACAATAACATTATAAGACAGGGAAAAAGAAATTAAAAAGAAAAAATTTACCAAAAAATCATAATTGATCATTATGAAAATGATGTATTTTCCAAGTATAAATCAGGAGATCGTGGTTGTGTCATTTCATAATTATTTTTCAGTCGCTACACACACGTGTACACACACATACGTGCACATGCACACCATTAATAAGACTATTTAAATATCAGTAATTGAGCATTAATTCAGGCTCCAAGTCCACACCAATTTACAGCCATGGTTACAGATCTTACGTGAAAATCTCCCTCTAGTCTGGATTAGTTTTGCTCTTATAGCAAAACCCCGGAGCTGCTTATGTTGTTTTTTTTTCATCGATTCTGAGCATCTTTTTTGCCCGATGTGTTAAAAGTGAGTTTGGGCTCCGTTCAGCGGCGCCGCTGCTTGGATTTCGCGACAGACCAGACCGCCAGATGGGAACAGAAATTCTCATCGGCGTTATCTAACATTCACCTCGTACGTTTATTTTGGCTTTAAAGCATTCCTCTCGGATCACAATAGCTGTATTCTTTTGCAGGGCTTTTTAGTCTCTTTAGCACAGCACTGCCACGTTTGGCCTTCTAAGAACATCGTTTCTAGCAGCTGGGTTACGAACCGCACAGTATAAATAGCTCCCATAAAATGCGCCCAGCTGTGGCCGCCTCAGCTGGCTGTTCATTTAGTTTATAACTCTTGTATTTCTACCGTGGCGTCGCTCGTACAACTCTTGATTCAGTGCGAAATCTAAGTGTTTTAACATTAAATATGATGTGTAATTCAGAATATACCGTCAATGCTTCTAGATTGGGACCTCGCTGAGAAGTTGACGTTTCTCCACAGAAGCTAAATTCACGACCCACCGTGTGGAATTAACCCCCACGAATCTTGTCTCTTTAAAGATGCAACCTCCTGATTTGGACGAAAGGTGCGGTATCGGTTGTGCGGTATCCCACACAGATTTCCCAAGAGCCGGGACCTCCAAGAAGGTTTGGAAGCAGAACTTCTCTATACTTCTGTTTTCCCTTCTTTCGAAACCACTGACAATTTCGTGATGGCAGCTGGGGCCAAACAAACACAATGTGAATGTGAATAACAGAAGAGTGGGAATCAATTCTTTCGATGCTTTAGCTGAGATGCCGACAGAGCAGAGGCTTCTTAAGGTCCTTTTGTAATTTATGTCGGTGAGGTCTGCCAAATTAATGCGTTGCAGAAGTTCGCCCCTATTACCGGGTCTCTGAAGCGTCTTCCGCGGTCTTCATGCATTTTGTATGACGTTAACAAGCGTTTCTTGGGGATGATGCACAACCGATCCGACTGATCTTACAATCTGCTCGCTCTCTCCATGTTCCCTGCTATGTAGGTGAAGAGTGTTTTGAAATGCATGTCTGTTTAGACTCACCCCTGTGTATCAGTGGAGGGTAGCCAACGCTTAACACGCTCAGAGATGTATTATGGAGACCGGCTGTATGCAGAATTCTGTGTTTCATGTCAGTGTCGTGGTCTGTCGAATTATGTACAACAAATAAGATGAAGATATACCCAGTAAGATGAGCTGCATCGCTCAGACAGTCAGAAGAGCAGACTAAGGCGTTTCACTATGGCCTTATAATGTAAATGTAAGCTGTTTCATATGATCGGCGTATTATCTAGAAGTCCTAAAATGATTAAAAACAAACCATGTCTAAAATTTCTGTGTGATCTGTCTGAAAGCAATCTTGTATATGTTTTTTTTCCCCAAAGTCTTTGACGGAGCGGACAGGGCCGAAGCTACCGCCACCCAGCGTATGTCGGCGTGTCACCGGCCTCCCTCGTCGTCCTCCCCGCAATCCGTGCAGTTTTATAATCCCTTTTGTAACCGATTCGCGCTTCAATTTATTAATTAATCCAGTGATGGGCGGTCGCGCGCCAGGAGTTTAATCATAGATATGGTTAATAAATTGTTAGAACTCAGACCAAAATGCATTAACTGCCTAATCATCGACTGATTTTTTTTAAAATTAAATAAATACAGAGAAGACATTTAACAATCTTTGTTCTGATTTTTTTTGTTTAGTTTTTTGCTTATAACGTAAATTGGAAAACTAAGGTGTCTTATTTTAATATACCTGTTACCTCTGTCACTAAAACAGTTCTTTTCCAAACGGATTATCGGAAGAGCCCCGAAGCCCAGAAAATGAGCCGATCATTACCGACCTCCAGCTGAACATCCTCTCTCTCTCTCTCTTTCTCTCTCTCTCTGTGTCTCTGCCCGCTGCTGTCGACATCGCTGTCCTGTCGGTGGTTCTATTACCCATGAGGCCCTATGGGCCCAGGGCAAGTGGCGAACACCAGGACGCTGAGGAGCAAGCTGTCAGAGCACATGTTGTGGCTGCAAAACCCCATTGCACACTCCTCCTCCTGGGCTGGGGCAGCCGCGGACCTCTCCAAGCGACTTCTGCTAGATTTGCTGCCTGGCAGCCCCAGGAGCCCCTGGGATCTGGGGAGGAAGGCCGGCGCCCAGGTTATTTTTTTTTACCGTGTTGTGGCACACAGGAGTAAGAGTTGTGCTGCCTCCTGTTGCCGATAAAAAATGTTTCTGTGACCAAAGCCCTTATTTAAAAACTGCCAGGGGAATGGAAGAGGGGTGATTGTTAAGCCTCTCGTTCCAAACCAGTTTAGCTCCTTCAGCTCTTGCATTTTTCATAGTTCCATAGATTCCTGGAGGCCACAACAGATTAATCCACTGTTACAGCAGATGGCACCGTCACAGCATCAAAATGTCTGTTTGAATCAGTGCCTGGCTTGTAAAATTCGAAGCATGTGAATTCATTAATCGAACAAGCAATACATTAGCATTTTAGACCTTGAGATCAAAAATCATTCACTCGTTGCACTGCATTTTTATGACCTCCGAATGTAAAATTAAGCATATCCAAAGGGTGTCAACATTAATTATTTTTCGTTAAATTATTTAAGTATTTCGTTTATTGAAGTCAATCTTGTTTTAATTTTGCTATTTCAAATACTTCAAATGCTATTTCATGTTGCATCCTTTTAGCGTGAGGCCAGGCTCTCTCCTGTCCGTTTTCTTGAAAACAGGCAGCGTTCCGGCTTTAAAGGCTTATATATATTTATGGATTGTTATAGATTTCAGACTTTCCAGCGTGTGAATTTACATGCCGGAGAGGTTCTTCATTTGCATTTAAGAGGTGCCTTGGAAGACGCTATCCCACGCAGAAGAACATTCTTGGAGAGTTAAAATTATAATTACTGGACTAATAGGATCCCGAGAAGTGCGTGGGTGGCGGCGGGTTCAGTTCGTTTTTTTTTTCCAGGTCATTAATGGACTGAAATCCGTCTGCAAGACAATTGACAGGAGTGTCGCGGTAACCTGACACGAATGACGAAGCGGGTTATTAAGTCCTTACGAGTCCTTTACCGCACTGACACCGCCGAAACACATGTCCTTAATGCACTAGTTTCAAAGTCTCTGAGTTGCTTAACAAATAAGGCCAAGCAGGGTGACGGAGTACTTTATGCATTTGAAAAGCAAAAGTGTCAGAGACCTTTATGCCGGCTGTTTGTAAAGACCGCAGGAAGCATCTGTTTGGAAGGGTCTGAATGCAGCGCATCGTTAACTCTATACATCCATCTGTATTTCTCTCATTTACTATCTGATATGGGGGAATAAACTCAGTGAAGAATATATAAAGTATTGGTATGACCAGTAGTGTTCTGTTGAAGCAACGATTTATTTTAAATGCTTTACTGTCCTTTGGTGTTGTGATCAGCGCGATAATATCTGTTAGGGCAGCCTCATTTTCGTTTGGTAGTGGCTATTGTTATAGCACCATTAATGTGACAATGGGCAGAAAACTAAACAGAATGATAATAATTGTCGGATTGGGCATTTTTGTAGCTGGTAATAATCACTGCACATGCAACAGCCCGAAATGCAAGCGAAGATAACCTTATTAATGCCACAAAGGGAAATTCCGGCATTACAGAAGCAAGTTATAAAAACGATCAGACAATACACACAACATAAAGGCACAATGCAACATGAAGGGAGATTATGTCCGTGTGTGTACTCTGTACAGACAAACAAATAGCAGGCAAAGTTTAAGACTTGAGATTGTATAGTCATTGTGACGAATGGCAGAATATCCATGTGGATTAAAGATGCAGGTGGATGTTTAATTTTAATTTAATGAATAGTCCATTAACTATAATTACCAAGCAAGACAATTGCAAGTCCTGCCAAGTTGTCATAATGAGTTGCAACAACTTGGGTAGCTGGAAATCAAAGGGCCATTAAAATACGAAGACCTAGGAACCTTCTCAAGTTTTTAACTGAAACCTATGTTGGGGGGGGGGGGGGGGGGGGGGCGGAGTTCCATGGAGCTTGCAGTCGTGTTCAAATTTTTCTTATCTGTGTAGATGTGAAGGAGCCCAAATTAAAAATTTATTAACCATTTTCAGCGATTTCATTGCTAAATGATTAGTACAATAAAGATCATTTATGCCTCCATTACAGTGATAAGGCTGTTAGATAAAATGTATCCTATATTTTTCATTAATTTATCAGGTTCCTTTATCTACGACGAGATACGGGTGAGGGCACAAGTGCAGCGAGTGTGAGCAGGGTAGTCATGTCGGAGTCAAAGGTGACAGTGAGCTCTTGTGCAATGAAGCACAATCTGGGACAAAGAGCATTTCCATGTTGGACAGGTTGACTTCCAGATGGTCGTCCGTCAGGAGAGAGAGGAGTGGTGGGGGTTGGTAGGAGAAGAAGCTGCGATGGAGGCTGAAGATAAAGGAGGATCTGCAAGTAAGAGCCGGAAAACCCAGTGGCTGTCCTCGAACGACTGACCTTATTTTGTTTCCAATTTTGTCTGTTCCTGACCCTTCGGCAGTAACGTCTGACATACTGCGTCTGTGGATCCACTTCGCCACTTCCAAAGCGGTATGTTTTAGGAGGCGTGGCCGTGTCGTCCCCGCCGTCCTGGAGGTGGCGCTTCCCATGCTTCATAGCGGCTACTTCTTCGTCGATCTATTACGTCGTTCTTCATCTTCGTGTCATATAATAAGACATAAGAAAATAAATGGAAAACGTCATGCAACAGAATTCAATGGCCGATATTTAATGGCTGTTAAGGGCCGGTTTGTCTGGTGTGTAACCGTTACCTGTTACAGTCCCTGTCGGTATTGTTCGTATTCTGTTTGTTTATTTACTTGTTTGTTTGCTTACATAACCAAAAATGTCCCCAGTTGCCACGATTTTGTTCATTTGTATCATCTATCTATGTGTCTAAGCCGCTATGTGCAACCACCACCTAGAAAACAATTCCTTGGAAATTACTGTAAGTCTGCTCGGTGAATAAAATGCTGTTTCTGTATTCTGCCCCCCCCAGCTCAGTACTGGGTCACAGCAAGTCTGGAGCCAATGCCAGAAAATACAGGGCAAACTCTGGACAGGATTCCAGTCCATCACGGGGCACACACACACACACACACACACACACAGCTCAGGAGGTGTGAGGCCACAATGCTGCCCACTGATTTATATAGATGCCTCTATATTCCACATGCAAATTAGCATGCTCATTTGCATATAAAGTAAAAATGAAGGGGGGTTTTTATCTGCCTTTTCCTGCGCTTCTGACTAAAGGCATGTCAAGATCTATCTGTAGTGCTAGATGTTCTCCACTAGGTGGCCTCATAAGGTCTGATGAAAATCGGCAAACAAGACAACAGCACTGGGCTGGTCAGCGTGGACGGCCCGCCGGTCTTTTGACGCTGTTGGCTATCAGATAACTGTTCCGAGAAAGAACCCCACTTGGTTCCCATAGCAACACACCAGTGGGGGGACCCAGGACATTCACGTGGGCATGGTGGCAGTTGGGTTGCTGGTAAATCCAATTTGGGCGGGGGGGGGGGGGGGAGGGGGGCATGCAGTAGTCTTGGATTCTCTGAATTTCCTCCCCATTTCCTCTCTGGCGCAAAGTCGGTCCAGTTTCTGAGCTTAGATTGAGTGGGAGCTGGAAATATAGAGAAATATAGAGCAACTAAACATGCAAGCCCTAAATATCGATCCCAGAGACACCGATATCAATCCCCACACAGAGCCGGGGGCATCTGCTTCAGCTTCTCCATCAGGTGGGTCCCCCTGGGTGCCTGACAAAGCAAACGCTTGGGCTTCGAGCAAAATAGCAGCATCAGGCTAAACAACTGTGTAATCTTGTGTGTCACGGTGTGGGCGGGGCCTGTCGAATTAACACGATGCCTGCCATGTGGGATGTGTTGGATGTGCCGTGAAAAAGGCGGGTGTCGGAAACGTGTGGCAGGCCATGAACGCCCTGGCTGTTTGGGGGGAGGTTACACCCAGCCTGGGGGGGCGGGGGGGGCATCGCTGGAGTGCTGCCACCCACTGGTCCCAGCAGTGTCAGGCAATAATTTAGGAATGATTACGGTCTACTGAGTAAGTAGTAGGTGTGTTTTGAAGGACTGGGGGATGGGGGGGGTGTCTAATGCAGTTGTGCACTCTATGCACCCTCAGATTCCAATACCATTAGCCATGGAGTACCAGATCATACTATGGTTTCCTGATAGTTTACCATGGTATATCTCTAAATAATTAACAACCAATTAGGAACCAATTTATATCGCTAAATCACTATTTCTGTTGTTATAACGATACTACAATAATTTGCACTGTGATTTTACTGCCTTACACAGTTGGAGCTTTTTAAGCTTCAAAGAGTGCAGTACAGGGGTCTTTCCATGGACCCAAATCCTCAGCTTTCAGGTTGTTTATGCTCTTATGCTGTTTATGCTGTCTGCTGCACGTATTACGCACAAAAATTCTGGGTGGGTGGTGCACACCGTTATGGTTTTTGTGTTGCATTTTTATTGGTCCGGCAGGGGCGGGAGACTTGGTGACTGTGACTGTCGCCCCCTCCAGCAGTGGGTATTTTTAAAATCTGTGTAGACGCTGTACGGGAAGAGATGTTGACCACACGGATGCATTCCACAAGTTATCGGGTCTTTTTTTTTTAATGTGTTTAGTATATTTTTCATTTGTTTGATTGCACTATTAAGAGAGCCGGATTTTTTCCCGAGGGAAGATCTCTTTAGATGTGTTTACCACACCCTGCGTATGTTAGATATAGTTACGTTCACCTCTCCCGTCTTTATCGTAGCTCCCGTCAAACGCGCCACCGTCAACTGGCTGTGGCTCTCCACCTCTTATCTGCGTCGCAAGTAAGGGAGACTCACACGTGAACAAGGGCTGATTAGTTAATTCGGGTTATCACCTAATCGCCCCGTCCCAAGGCTTCTGTTTAACACGGTGCGCCTTGTTGCACACTGACTGCAATTATACCATCTCGGCGGAGAGAGAGAGGCTTTTATTACCGCTGTCTGCGAGTTTTATCTTCTGTGTGCAAACGGTGCCGGACCTGTCAGGCAACAGACAGCATGTCGCACCGTTGTAGAGGTAGCAGGATGATGAAGTAGCGCTGAAATGATGATCGTGTAACAGGGTAACTGAAAAACTGTTATTAAATAAAAATAAATTCCCTCGTACGAGCATTATGGGAAACCCCACGAAGTTGTAAACATGGTTGTGTCTCAGCACTTAGCTTTTAATGGGTAATTTCCCTCCTTTTCTCATGTTATCTAACTGGATTTATTTCCATTTTCCGAATACTGTGAAGTGAGATTTTTTTTTCTAATGGCTCAATGCTTTCGTACATCTAACTAGCATTTATATCCACTGTACATCCCCTAACCGCTTTACCTGGATGTAATAGTCAGTGAAGGTCACGAGGAAAAAGTGAGACGCAGCACTGTAGGCTGCCTCTAGGGGGCACTCCTCCACATTCGGCATACCCCCCCACCCCCCAGCCAGAGCACTCCGATGGAACATTGTTACCATGACAACACCCACACTCAGGTTTCCCTCACCTTACACGCCACCTCCCGCTGTCCTCTTCACAACACATGTACACATCTTCGAAAGTGAGGAAAACACAGGTTTCCTCGCCAAGTGCTGCAGTTAGTGCCCCTGACAATAGACATTCTCACACAATTCGCACCTCCATTGTTTTAAGTTCACTTTCTATATCGTCTCAAACTGCACTCCTACTTTAAGCGCAACAATGTGCTTTTGAAAAGATCTGAGTAAAAATAGCACGCTTGTCATCTTAGGTATATTACTACTCTACATAATGCTTGGTTATATAACAGGTATTATCTCAAAGGCAGAGGGTAAAACTTCAGAAAGCCATAAAATATGTACTACTTTTCATAATTCAGCTTTATTTTTTACCAAGTAAAATGTCCTTATATGACATACACTTTGTCATATATACTTTGTCATATAACACTGCATAGTGCGCGTCAAGAAATGAATCTACACACAGATGTATCGACACAGAATTATGAACATCAGAAAGAAGCAAAAGCAAATTTAAAAGAATGAGCTCTAGTATCCAGTTAAACACACATTCATTGAATGACAGACCGGTAAGTCAAATAAACACAGTTATTTGTTGAGTGTAAAACAGAAAGCCCACTATTTTAGTGTTATTTCATTTAACCTTCATTATCTCGCAGGCGATAAATCGTGCTCTTATAGATCATGCCAATCGGCACTTGTCTTAAATTGACCGTGCTACAGTGACGGGGAGCTGACTGGATGACCGAACCGTTTAACGTCGCACATGACTGCCACCAACTCTTGGCGAAGACGGAAATAACAAGCAGGGAGACAGCTTCACTATGCTGTATAGCCCATGTATTAAGGCTAAGATCACCTGTGCGCTTGTCGAAGACGCTGCTGCATGTCATCCTAGGAATTCTACCGAACCATTGGCTGGTTTCTGTTCAGTCCTTCTTCTAAAACTGTGTCTTTACACCCAGGTATTGCACACGTTTATGAATTTTAGGCATAATTTCAGTTTGTCCCTCAGACTGAAAGAGTCTGGCAGTAGCTGTAAGGACTCTGTATATCAAACAATAAGGGGTCACTGACAACCCTAACCCATGGCGCCCGTTTGGACCTGGAACTGATACTGGGGAAAGAAGTTCACAAAAATGATCTGAGGGCAGAACAAAAAATGATTGGTCCGGAGAAATAACCAATCAGATTATAGAGAAGGTGGGTTTAACCAACTTGAGGAGGCGGGAGCAACCAATCAGATCTCTTGGTCCTGCCTCCTCTAGTTGCTTTGACTCACCTCCTCTACAATCTGATTTGCTATCTCTCTGAACCAATCATTTTTTGTTCTGCCCTCAGATCAGGTTTTGCCTGCAGAACATTTTTTTTTGTAATCAAAACTCCCACAAGTGGGAAAGAACGGTTGGTATTGCATCTGTGTCAAGGACAGAAATTATGAAAGTGGAATGAAGCGTTAGTCTCGAGACATGGACTGATTGAGACTGAGCAGCGAAGGTTTAGTCTAGAAACATGAAGGTCCATTGAAACATGAAATGGATTAATAAGGGAATCAATTAGGGTTGGTCTCATGGGAAGGGAAGATTAAACAAGTTGCACAAATGGTAAAATGTCTGTATCTCTTGTCAGCCCACCATCTTCAGGTTAGTTTTGTGCACATCGCAGATGTCGAACCACTGCTGGTCCACCTCCTTGCCTGGCAGCAGGCTATTTCGGGGGAGAGAGGGCTTGAGCCTCTGTTCCCGGGTGCCCAAGACCCTCCAGAAGCGTGTGCCCTTCAGCAGGAAAACGGCATTATGGGTGTAAGAGAAGTAGGCTGCATCCAAGTGGCCCTCTGGGTGGTCACCAGGCACCAAGGCAGGGAAAGCCTCCTTGATCTTCTTTGGGTAGCCGCTAGCCACGGCGTGTGTCCCCACGTGAAAGGTGTAAACCTGCGGGAAATTAGTCAGTCTGACGACCATTCAACCGTGAGGGACATGACATCACGATTGCCACACATAAGTAAGAACTGCACATGCATTGCTGGCAAATTTATGCACACAAAGACCCCATATTCTGTGTGGCTCTTTAACAGACCTTGAATTACAAATGGCTCAGAGAATCTCTCCTTTCATTAAAACCTGAAATGTTGTCCTTACATCCATGCCCTTGAAGAAATAGATTAGGAAGTCCCTCCTGTCATAGAAGGCGGTGTCAATGGGGCTGGGTACGCCAGGGAAGCCCTCGGAGATGAGCCGTGGGTACCTGCGGCCCTCAGAGTCCTCAGTAAACGCCTGGTCGTTTTCACTGTCGTACCTCCAGTACTGAGTACCTGTTGCAAGCGAGAATTTGTGCAGACAAGCCCGAGCTAGATTCTCCTTCAAGAGGCACGATCCTCCAGATAATGTCGCAGTTTCCCATCATGCATCGCAAATGGTGCGTTTACCTTTAAAAAAGTAGGCAGCATCGGTGGTCCATGTCCACACGTGCACATAGGCGTCCACGCCGTTGCTAGGGACACCGTGCCATCCCACCTGTACCGCCACCGGGTCTCCGTACCGGGTTCTATTACTCCGGTTCTCATACATCCAGTACCAGCCGCCCCGCATGAAGTAGGTGTTGAATCGGACCACGACCTCACCATACGGGCTCCGCTCTTTCCTGATCCAGTCGAACACTGTGCTGAAGCGCCCTCTACACCCACCTTAGGGAATTGCAGGAAGGTCAGCTCACTGTCAAGCACAGCTTCTGAACAAATGTAGCCTTGAGAAGTATTAACATAGATCAATGTATTGCTGAAAATGTTATATATTTCCTGTTTTTTGCTGCCTATTTCATTCAAAGACATACAATTTTTAAGAGTGTTCAGTGCTTCTAATTAGTCCTGTACTACCTTGGTGAAATGTACACAGTTGTAGATTTAGTACATTTAACATGAGCTGTTATGTGGACACTCACAGTAAAGATTTCATAGGATGGATATATGCACTTAAGCTGCAATTTTCAGGAACATCTCAGGACAAACAGAAAACTGAAAGTAGGTCATCGTGCTCCTGCCACCATCATAATTTGCTGCTAGGACAGTAATTATCTGCGTTTTAGGCCCAGAAAGACTCTGATAAACATTTAACGTTTATTGCAAATATGATTAGTGCTACTGTTCCACATTACTCATATTAACAATGTTGGATGTGGCGTCCTTTGCCGAACTTATATACCTAGATGTATACGGACACTCCTCTACTTACGAACTTTCAACTTACGAACTTTCAGATATACGAACGAAGAGGACTGTAAGTCCAAATTGTGTTTGCTTGGCTCCCGTTTCCTGTCTGCAACATAATTTTTTTCCTGCGCGCCAATTCCGGCAAGTACGACTTCTGGCCGCTACTCCGGCCGCACAGCAGTGTAGCGTGCGAACTCCCAGCATCCTCGTTCTTTGTACTTGCGTTTACCCTTAAAATGATGCTGAATAATGACTTACGAACATTTCAAGTTATGAACGGCCTTTCGGCACGTATCTCATTCATAAGTAGAGGAGCGTCTAAATCAACGGTCAGCACAGCTTTTCTGGTAAAGTAACAAACGTGAAGATATTCTGAAAATGTACTATATTTGTAGTCTTACAGCTAAAGAGGCACTTCTTCACCAGTTTGACCAAGAATGGCGTGCTAATCAATTCTAGGACAAGATGGACAGTCAGGTCTCACCATAAAGCTTCTGAATAGCTTTCCTGTCCAGCCAGTCGATCTCGAACCCGGTGTCCTGTGGCAGGTAGCTGGGCTGCATGATGGAGCCTGACCGGAAGATGTGCGGCAGACCCAGAACATGGCCGATCTCATGCACGGCCACCTGCCGGACGGAAACCGAGGAGAGGTTGGCCAATGCTGAATGGTCAAATGATACCTCTGCCAACATTGAGCCCCATCAGCTGAATTATATACAATTTATCATCATTTACTCAAAGTTAGTAAGATTCTTCAGTGCTGCTTGGACTCCTCACCATCTCTGGCCAGATATACTATCAAGTCTTGACTCAACAGTTAGTCCAGAATTTTTTTCAAGAGTTCCCTATTGAGTTCGGTTGATCTCACTGTCTGAAGCTCACCTTCAAAAGGCTGATTCCATAGCCGGTGTTGGGAGCGGTGAAGTGTTCGTCGTCGTCAAAGTGAATATCGCCCAGAAACCACGCGTGAGCGAACTCCTGCCCAGCGCCATCGAAAGCCTGAGTACAACCCAAGTGTCTTCCTGCAAGACGTTACAGATAGCTAGATATTCAAAAGTAAGCTCTGGTGTCATTCTACAGGTGTTCATTCACAGAGTGCTGATTTACAGTGTGCTATTCAACAAACCTTTTGGCAAATAAATCAACAATCATAATGCAAACTTTAGTTGGTTAGCTGATGCAATTATTCAAAACAAATTTATAAAGCTAGATATTTCTGTACAGTTACAAAGTATTACAGTGTGGCTTGTCGTGGGAGTTCAACCAGCAATCTTTTCATTACTACTTCCTATCCAGGACTACTTGAGTTCAGCTCCAAATGTCATACCACACATAAGAAGATAAGAAATTTACAAATGAGAGGAGGCCATTTGGTACATCAAGCTTGTTTGAGGAGAATTCAACTAATAGTTTAAAGTTGTTCTGATTTAACACACAACTGACTCACCAGTCCCAAACCCAAGCCTGATGTCAATCTCAGCCAGGGGTGAAAGCGTGTCCTCTATGAACTCTAGAGGAGATACTTCACTCCACATCCGGAAGGCCAGCTTGAAGATGTACCTCTGGTCGTCGATGGACAGCTGGCTGCTGTAACCTTCTCCAAACAGTCTCCATTTCAGCAGCTGCTTGGAGAAGGCTATCTGCCTGAGGTTGCCGGCCTCCGGTTTTGGCCTCCTCTTGGACAGAAGGGTTAGGAGATGCCTCTTCTCTCGGGCGCTGGCCGGCTTTGGAGACTGGTCACTTTGGTTATCTGTGACGTTGATTGTAGCATTACTGGCTAAGGGGTCAGCGGGTGCTGAGCCTGAGGAATTGTCTTTCACAGATGAAGCAGTGGGAGATACCCTGTCTGGGACTCCACACCTTGGCTTGTTCATTGCAGCTTTGGTAGCATCATCAAAAACGCCCGTTTCTGGAAGGCCAGACGTGACCTGGAACTGTCTGAGGCCTGAGATGAAGTCTGGGGTGTCGACACCAACATCGCTCTCAATCCCCGCCCGAGATGCAGCGCGTCCTTCCTGAATACGCGTGTGAAGCCGCTCTCCACCTGGGCTATAGTCTGCTTCTTCAGATTGGCTTTCGTCCAGTCTGAGTGACTTCAGAAAGCCATACTTCGACAGAAATTGCTGAAAAGACAAAATGGAAATTAAGCCATTTCCAGAAGGCAAAATTCCATGCGCATTTGTGAAAACGTGTACAGAAACACATACGGATAGTAGGAATTACAGTAATGTTTTGCGGCTATGAAATTGTATTTGGAATCTGAAAATGATGGGGATAGTTTGTGTTATCCTAATAGATCACTGATGAATTAAATATATGCACACATAAAATAAATTTATTGCGCATCTATACAGGAATAAGTATTGCAAAAACCGTTGTATAATAATTGAACAAAAAAAATGCAATATATATGGGTTTTCCAGTTCAGGGAGTCTTGAATGCTTACCCGTGCAGTATCTGTGTCAACTATGAGCTCGGCGTGGTGCGGAGCGTGCAGCTCAACATCGGAACGGTCTCTGGTGTGAAATATCTTCTCGGTATGAACAGTAAAGAAGTCCGTCAATAGGAAGATTGCAGTCAGCTGGGTCCAGATCAGCATCGTGATCGCAATGTAATGTCGCTATCTTCTGTTCAGAAAACTTCGCTCGCATTTATGCTGTCCACTCGCCTAATAAAGTGTGTTTAGAGTACTGGAGGGCGCCGCGATCTTTTATTTTTGGGCACCCCTCCTTTTGCGGAGTAACGGTTTGGTGTGAAGTCTGCGTAGCGCTTTGGAAACGCACAGGGGCGCTTAGGCTTATTTTAAAATGAGATATTCGTTTGTGATCATGGGTTGCGGTGGAATAATACGCACTTTGCAGGCCTCCGTTAATTGCATATCACTTTGTTTCGGGTTGAATTTTCTGGTTGATACGGGAGCGTGCAGCGGTGACACTGGGGTGATAAAAGCGCGTCGGAGCAGCTGCGGAACGCGCACCTGCCGCTGTCGGCTTTGCTCTCCGCGCAGCCACCCGACGATTTCGCACACAAGCAGCAAAACCTACACTTAAAAAGACAATTGTAAAAAATGGTGTTAGAAAGCTGATGCAAATTAATATAAAAAAGGCATTTGTCCGTGTGGGGCAGTATTTTTTTGCATTGCACAAAAAATCTAGGGAATGTACTATGTTTATTCATACAAACGCTTAATTGTTGTTTTTTTGTTACATCCGATTTTTAAATTATGTTTACGTTTTACATAATTACATTTTTACGGCTTTTTAAAAAGAGGTGTTTTAGGAATAAATCAGGTTCTTGGTCCTACATTTGAGTGACATTTTAACATTTACTAAATAAATAAATATTTCGTTTGATACACTATTACTTGGCACCTCACCAAATTGACACGCAACGTGCACGTTAAAACTGCGTCATTTATTACATATCAGTACACTTTACAAAGATCAAACATATTGCGTCGGCATAATGCGTCAGAAAAATATTTACTTGCAATATCGATGTTACAATATGCATTGCATTAGTAGGATACTTTTGCCTCGTTAACAAAATCCTTGGCATGGCAATATTTGTAGCAAACGTTCAGTGTCACTGGTGTCGGGTGACATGCGTTTTGGACATGGGATGATTTGTCTTGCAGGGATGAGTGGCCACGGTGGTCACTGTAGGACTTGCGCGATTCCTTGAGCCAGGTGCTGGGCTGTCGGCTTCTCCGCGGTGCAGCTGACCGTCAGACCTTCCGCGACCATGGCATCGGCCGTGGTGGGTCCAATGGCGGCAAACTGTGGGAAGAGACCCAGAATTCGTCTCTGGTCTGGCTGGTGTTGGTGAGCTCATGCGGCATGACAAAGCGAAGCTCTGTAATTACCGCATGACTTTAAATCCCCCGTTTGCTGCTCCGAGATGAACACGATGGAGACTGTGATCTGAAACTCAGCCACCTTTCAGAATGAGCTGTCAAGTGGAAAAAGGTCAAATATCGGTAATGAAACAAGCTCCCTTGGTTTTAATTAAGCTTGTTGGGTATGTCGAAATAGCATCCTTGAAAGAACGTGTCTGTGTCCAAGCCTGCGGGCAGGAGATATCAGAGGCAGATCTTTTTATATCAACATGCACAAATTGCTAATTGTGTTGATATGGGGACCATCTGGTCGGCCTAAAATTAAACCTATGCCGTAGTGAAGATCTGATGACCAAGCCTTTTAAACCAACTTCAGAATACACTGTAGGTCCACAGGCTTATTTGGAAAAAGAAAACTGCAGGTTTCAATGTAAATTATAACCCAGAATTCATTTCTTCTTAAATGGAACTCTTGTTTAATGGTTGATGGTCTGTCCATGAATGCTCTGCGTTCCCACCAAGACTTACACCCTTCTTCTGTCTACAGCATTGTTTTTCCCAATCCAGACAGACAGTCCACATTTTTGCTCCCCGTCACGTGGTCTGTCTGGAGGGAGGGAGCAAAAACATGGGCCGACTGTTCCTCCCCGAGGACAGGATTGGGAAACAAGGATTCTGATGATTGACATTGATTCTGCTCTAGTTTCAAGGGCCGCAAACTCTCTTACATGTAAGATACCTCCCTCGCTGTCACGGGAGCCGTGCACTGACCTTTCAGCACTCATACCTGTAAATATTTTCATTATTTGGTTTTTTAATTTTACTTAAATAATATGAGACAAATTATATACACTGCAGGCAGCGTATAATAAGCCTTAACACCTAACTCATAAAACTGAATTATAATTTATTACTTAGCTTCCGGCTACAGTGATACATTTTTAAAATTAATCTTTATTAATAAAAGTATATTACGTTTCTGCCTCTTCTCGAGGCGGCTTTATAGAGCACGGTTAGGAGTGTCTGGCTATCTCATGGATGCGCCGAAGACCTTCAACCCCAGTGATTCCAGTTGCTGATTCCTGACCCCTGGCACCGAGCAGATCAGGACCGGGCAAACAGCGGCCTGGATCCATCGATTAATCAATCGCTTCTTTCTTTTTTTGTAAGAATGGGCCCTTTAAAGAGGGTTAGGGCAGACGGTGTTTAATTGCAGACCGGGAGCAAAGCACAATGAAAGGACTTTATTTCTGAGGTCTATTTAAAGGCTGCAAAAGAGCACCCTTCATGAATCGAGGAAGGGATCCTGACCTGGAGGCTTGTGGAGGGCGGAGCCATTTAAACATCTGATTTAACGCTGAAACGCAGCATTCTCTACAACTGTAAAGTGATTACTGGTTAGGCTGGAACTGTCAGACAGCAATGGCAGTCATCACTGCTGCAGCTAAATACCAGACTGCCTAACATCCCATCCAGGGTGTCCCCTGCCTCATGCGCTGTGCTTCCTGGGTTAGACAAGTGAGACAGTAAGCCAGGCCGTGAGAGGGTGTGCCATGGTGATGGGGGAGGGGGCTGCAGGCATGGTACCCTGTCAGACTGCTTACAGGGCCCAAAGCGTTGACAGCAGATGACATGAGAAGCAGCTCGGGGAGGCTAACCAGCCCCTCCTACAGTATGGCAACGGAACAGATGAGGCCAAAGGGAACAGCGTTTACCTTTATCCGGCTCAGGTCGGGCCCCGACAGCCTGCGCACCGTCTCCAAGCAAAAGCGGACTCCCGACGGGCTGAAGAAGGCCACGCTCGCTGGAACACCCTGCGCGTTCCCGGGAAAACAACCCATGAGCGTGTGGGTGGGGCAAGTCCAGTGGCATGTGTGGCAAGACAAAACCTGGGGCTTTAGCACTTTTAAAGAGAGCTTTGGCTGTTTAAAAAGTACCGTTCGGGTTCTGTGGAGGGGATCTCACCGCTGCAGAACCTCTTCGACAGTTAGGCAGCGAGTGGGGCAGACTGATCTGCCTTAATCTCCCCCCATGTACGCAAAGGCAGTGAGTACCACAGAACATAGTGCTTCAACTTGTAATACTCAGCTCACGAAAGGGAAATTGGCAGACTCGTCTTGTAGTCTGGGATGGGGGGGGGTGGGTGGGCTGTTACTTGACGCAGCTGTCTAAAACCCACAGCGTGCTGCTCCTCATTCACACAAGCTCGGATGCGGAGTCCCGAGCCCCAGCATGGCGGCCACGCAATTCCGAGATGCCTCAGCCCCCACGGTCCTTCCCTCCCACCTACCTTCTCCGAGAAATAGTCTGTCAGTTTTCTCTCCAGGTCCGGATGCTGGGCCGTCTGATAGACGGTCAGTGTTTCCAGGGGCACCCCTAGAGGCGACAGGCAGGACATGCATCACGTCACGATTGGCTGGCCCGTGCTTACCGCCACAAAAGTCTGAACATGCACAAACAACGGGAAAATGCATTAGCAGAACGAGATCTGAAAAATAAAATGGGGCAGATTAGGCTGCTGTGCATTCGATCAGAAGGTCGTTGGTTCAGATCCCAGAATTCGATAAGTGTGAAGTATGAAACTAAGGAGAGTTACCATGTTCTCTCAAAGTGGTAGGCAGGACTTCTCTTTTGATTGAGCCACAGGGAAAGAGGAAGGGTGATTTCTGGGGTTCGTCTGCTGCATCTAGGAGACGCACAAATGTCCGCAGTCAGGAGATATTCCTTTTCACGCCCCGTGTGGTGGCTGAGGGATGGAGAGCCCAGCAGCCCATGTTACGGAGACAAGCCGTCCTCGTTAGGCTCGTTTACATACTTTCCAGGATAAACTGCGAGAGCACAGACGCCGTTCCGGAATCTTCACCCTGCGGGAGCAGCCCCAAGCTCCTCACTGGGGAAAAAAAACAAAGCATCCGGACATTAATGTTCATGTGCGTCGCAATGACACCCCCTCGAGTGCTCCTAGGAATGCATGGATGCATGCTGCACTGCGCTGGCGGTACTCGCCAAAGTGCAGGACAGGAGATGGAGAGGTAATGTCCACCTGGACAGGTACGCTTCTGCTTTCTGTCTGATCTGGGGCACTTATTCAGCAGCTCCGACAGATGGTAGGAGCTCTGGGTGGGTGGAGGGGGGGGGTGGGTGGTGACAGACTATGTTTGAGATGATCCCAGGTGGTGCGAACTATTAAAAGTGCGGCCCGCGCCAATCGGAGCGATGTCACTTCCTGCGGGGAGCACGGGCCTGTGCCCTTAAGGGCTTCAGCAGTCAAAACAGCAAGCGGGTGTCTAGCTTCGGACGAAAACGATTATATTTGATTTAAAAAAATGGCAACGCTGCAGAAAACTGGGTCAAATTAAAGGAACACAAATCAGACAAAGCCAAACTCCATAATATTTAACCAATATTAATTATTCAATTACCGCCACTTAGAACAGAATTTACGATTCCGTTGTCCAGTCGGTCTGCCTAAATACTGAAAGTGTGACACATCGCTGACTTCCTGTGCGAAGCTACACATAGTGATTGGTCATGGTGAGCACAGAGGAAGTGCACTGTTTCTGGTCCTGCATTTCCCAACTCCCCCCTCCAATCTTCTTTAGATCTACATCGCACCCAGGGGTGCTAACTGACACCTGGCCCTCCCTTCAAGGTGCCGACAAGCGGCAGGTGACGAGCTGGACACAGGTTCCATTTCGACAGCAAACTGAGATTCGTGGAGGGCTGATTTCCTGCTTTCTGGGGGGGGGGGGGGGGGGGCTGTTACAATTAGCGACCCATCAGCTTAAAGACAGAACCATCAGGGATCTTTGGGTTGTGCTGTGGGGCTGTAGAAGCACCCCCCCCCCCCCCCACAATCAGGTAGGCGACTTCAAGCTTTGGAGCTATACGGCTAAGCCTGAACAAAAGACGCCCCCCCCCCCCCCCCCCCACAGTGAATCACTGTCTCACCTCTTTGAACATAAAAGGAAAGGCAGGACCTATGAAATCCACCTGATCAGATGGAGGACATTCGTTTTATTCTGATAATACAACAAAGCTCTTAAATTCCCTAAAATCCCGAAGTGAGTGGGACAGAGCAGACACAGTGTAATAGCCGTGAAACCACATCTCATTATGCGATGTCTGTCCTACAAACGTTGCTGTGACTGGCAAGGTGCAGCTCTGCCTGTCTACACCATCAACCCACCCCCCTCCCCCCAAGAAGCTGCTGTGATATTTAAGCCCTCATACTCACGTCCCCCGACACACTCCCTCGGTTACCACACCTTCCCCCCCTTCACCCTTTTCAAAATCGCCTCACCACGTGGGTCTCAGTCAAATTTAAACGCCCAGAGTTTACTCTCGCAAATTATAAAGCACTTTTATTCGATAAGATCGCTTTGTTGCGGTATGTACAGGACTGCGCAAAAGTCTTAGGCAAGCCGGAGAAAATGTTTTGATGATCTTCATGTTGGTGTGATGCTAGGGTGTCATGTTTGGCTTCAGCTTCAGAACCTCTGCATAAGTCACCTCAACCATACGTGTATTTTTTGACTCAACCACTAGCATTCCGTGATTGGCTAATCAATACCTGACTGAGTTATATAACTAAGGCATTTAATTAATTGAGCTAGTGGTGAAAATGAATGAATACCCTGAATGGCCGAGGTGCTCTTGGGAACTGAAGCGGTGTTCGTCTAGCCATCCAACAGGATATCAGTAACTTTTTGGAGAACAAAAAATGATTGCTAATTTATATTACATTACTCTTGATATGTATCTTTTCATGTTAAACTGCATTTTTTTCCTAACAAGTATGCACTTACAATCCAGATGAATAGCCTTAAACATTTTATTTGACTCACCAAGACCTTTGCACAGCATTGAATGTATGTTTTCCTTATATCTGGAAGGAGCTCTGCTTGTACTGCTGTCTTTGTGAGTGAAAGCTGTCATATGGACCGTGATACGTAGGACGTACAGCGCATCACAGGCTCTGGATCAGCCTGTCGCTAATCGGCCAGCATCGCCGAAAGCAGACGGGCAGGTACGAGGCCGGCGACGTACCCAAGGCAGCCGTGGCCTTCCCGACAACGTAGACAAGCCTCACGTTCCATCTGTCCTTCACCGAGGCGTCCCACTCTGCAGAACACAGCCGTCAGACTGTCAGTGAAACAGAATGCGCATTCCTGAAACGGCTCCTATACCAGCAATCGTCATGGAAACATACAACCGGGTGATGACACCCTATGCAGGGCATGTTACACTGTGGTTGCAACAGGCTGCGATGCGCCAATACGAACAGGATTCACGCTTAGGCTAATATTGCAGTGGTAGGGACCAAAGAAAAACTTATTAACTAGGCTAGGAAGGATATGCTTCTGATAAGAGAACTTCGCAGACGCACAGGCAATGCAGAATTTCGGGATAATAAACTTTCCCCAGCACATTTCTTATGTTTGGATTTGTTTTCCCTCTCATTGCAACAAGGTGCACTGTGAAATGGAAACATAATTATTTCACATAAATTTACATGCATTTACATGCATTATTCCTAATACGACAGGAAGTGCACAGTTTGACAGCTGCTTGGTTCGTCAAAAGATCTGATGGACTGTTTCAATTCCCCTCAAAATGCCGGGCAGGAGCTTGCAGACTGAAAAATTGAGTCGGTCTGACAGAGCGTTACAATTTCTGTCATCAAGGATCAAGCCATTTTTATATATTATTTACTGCTGCATGTTTCATTCGTATTTTATAAACATTTGTTTTCCAAAGGCATTAAGTGAATGCTTTCATTGAAATGGTATGGGAATAATTTTCATATTTTGCCCAAAATTGGCATTCTGTGATTTTTTTTGTTTGATGTTTCGATTACCTCTGATTAAAAGACCTTAAAAAGCATTTCATTATCAAACTGTCTGTAAAATGCGCTTTACTAAACAAAAACCGATGTTCTTATGCAGTGTAAATGAAGGATTTTTTTAATTACTTCAAACTATTTTCATGCTACTAAAGATTCTTTGATGAGCTCAGAGATTCATAAATAAAATGCCCATATGTGGCATCTCCAGCACAAACGTCAGGCGTCTCCTTAAAGAAAACCTTCAATCATGTGACTGTTCACATCCTGTAACGATGTCGCTGACAAGAAAAAAATACGATTCCTGTCTCTTCTCCTTAAAGGAAAATGGGTCAAATTAAAGCAAACACAAATCAGACAAACCCAACTCACTCGTTAATAATTAAATACTTAGGAGATAAACTTTCTGGTATTTTTACTTCTCAGAAAAAAAAAATCGCAAGAAAACAGAAAAACAGAAAGTCACAAAAATAATGTAGTGGAACAGAGCAATTTAACTTCCTTCCAAAATTACGTCTACAATTAAAATGTTCCTTAAGAGGAGACTCTCGGTTACACTGTTTACTGCTTAGAAGGTCATTTCTGAGTTGTCCTGCTAAATCCTTTGGGTCATTTTTAAAGAAAACATTTTCATTCCCAGTGTTGATGAATGTCAGTATGGAGGTTATCAATAATAAGATGCAAATTATCATTCACTACAGATAGAAATTTTGAGTAACATTAGGAATAGGATATACGTCAAAGTGCAGAACGATATCCATGTGCTATAACGAATTGTGGGAAGTGTCCAAAAATCCAAGAATCTAAAAACATATATGCATTATAAATTCTTATCCATTTAAGAATGACAACAGAAGGTCTGGCAGTTGATTGTGAGCTGGAAAAATCCAATCTCAAAGTAACTGAAAACTTGTAGTTAATGGCGACCTCTATGGGACATTTACAGTCAATGCAGTGTTTCCAACCAGTGTTTCCAATGCAGTGTTACAGTCAATGCAGTGTTTCTAACTCGATCCTGTGTACAGGACGGCCGGGCTGGGAGTTTACATTCTCGCGTACATGTATTTACGTCTAGGTTAATACCTGACACACTGTTTAAAATTACGACTGAATGTGATTCCTTGCCGGCCCCCAATCAGTCCACCTACCCTCCATTTTACTGTGAGCTTCCAAACACGCTCTGGCAGCCTCCACTGTCCTGGGACTGGTAAAAATAAGGCCTCCGTACTTCTCAGGCTGAAGAAGCTGTGTGGATACAAAAACACATGCAAATTAATTTACGCATTTCCGCCATTCCCACAATTTCACCTGGATATAAATTAGGGTAGAAACATGCAAAGGATCCAGTATGTAAGCATTTTGATGAGAAATGGAGTTTACCTTCTGACACAGTGTCTCGAGGGACACAAACGTGAAAGACAAAACTGGAATCAATGTAGCTTTGTGTCCACACAACTCCAGCTCCTGGGACCGGCAACAGAAAGGTCAGCAATGCAGTTACACCACGTACATTAACATCTGCGCAATCAAGCAATACTAAATATTACCACTCTTCTAAATATGGTCATTTTATTGCCTGTACCTTGGTCTAAATGAAATGATTATATCACAAATGCATTTCCCTCCATGTCAGCTTCTCCTCCCAGAAGTTATCATTCATTGCTTACATATACAAATTAATACATTAATACACAAAGCTATATGTTTATAGCTACCTTGATGTAAGGATCAGGACCAGAATCATCTTCTTTCGGTTCTTTAAGCAGCAACAAGTTCATCTTGACATTGGCTACCTCAAGAATTCTTAAAAAATGAATTTGCAAAAATAAATACAGGATAATGCCAAAACAACGAGTGATCCTGCAAGGAGGCTGACAACGTGGGTGAGTATGATGGACACTAGTGACCTGCACTAGGACGCGGGGTTATTGGCTTATCGGGGTAACTTGTCGGATTTAAGGTACCACAGTTTAAACGGACTTCATATTCGTTCACTTACATTTTGCCCAGACTACCTTAAATCCGACAAGTTACCCCGATAAGCCGGTAACCCCGCTTCGTACTACAGGCCACTGGAGTTTGCCGTGAGTAAGCAGGAGATCCACCCTTGTGTTGTGTGCTGATATGAAAATCCCAAAGAGTCAGGTCATCTTCTAACAAACAGGATTAGCAGATACAAACGACAACAGACAAACACGTTAAACAACCAACTTTAGCATTTGTTACTAGTCATGACACACATGATGCTGCAAAATATGTAAAGGACTATTTTAAACGTGATGCACACTAAAAAAAATAGTATATAGAAAATACACTAGTGTTCAAAATTGTGGAAACACTCAGCATTACGCTTTAAAAATTACTACACGAATACTGGAGGTAATGTTTATAAATATTTAAAAAGGGTGTTTACAAATGTCATATATTGGACGAATAAATAACCGGAACAACAGTTGGATGAAGTTTTGCGATCTATAAAAATTGTGTTTCCACACTTTTGGCCCCGAGTGTCAATTAACTATTCCTCGTTTTTTGCCATAAATTATTTAGAAAGTTCAGAAAAATAAGTGATATTGCTGGTTGTAACACTTAGCTTCTTAATTGGTGCCGTAGATACATTTTGAAAGAAACGTTTCTTCGAAGCAATTAAAGGGAATACCACAGATCAGGGCAACAAAACCTAGAAATATATATGGTAACTACGACTGTTTACCTTTTTGGAATAAATATGTTATATTAACCAATATAAAAATTCAGAGCTGTCAAGGAGCTTCAAAGATAACCAGCATATAGCTTTGACAGGACATTTATAACCCCTCTAATGTCCCATTATGGCAGTATTGCACATATTATACCTATGAACTGTTATTCTGAAGTCTCATTGAGCAAAGCTGTCATATAAAAGCAACTCAAAATGTGAGCAAAATCATGCGAATAAGCACTATCTCCTGATGTAGCCTGAGAAGAGCCGATTCTTTTACCATAGCCCAGTTTTCAGCTTAACCCGGAAGCTAAGCTATGGACGCGTCTATCGTTTTCAAGAGGGTGCGTCTGTTTTTAACAGTCATATGTAATGGATATCAGTTTAAGATATACGAGTAAGATCGATCGACATATCTATTAAAAGTATAGATAGTTCAAGTTTAATTAGTTAGAGTTGATGTGTTTTTCGTCTGTATACAATTATATTGTCTATTCAAATAAATATGTTTACCCCTACTTTCAAAAATGGTCTCGGTCAAATAGACCCCAGGAATCTGGCGGCAAGATGGCGCCCACGGCGGATTTATCGTGGCCTTTTGCAGTATATTTAGAGCCGTCATGGCGGATACAAGCGCTCAGTTACCCTGCCGTATCGGCATCGTGAACCTTAGTGACCTATGATCTTTAGTTGCGTATCAGGCGTGTGTCGAGCGGCATGGCTTCGTCGGCGAAAAGGCGAGCAGTTGGAGTGCGACAGGAGCCCGAAGAGAGTGGAAGCGAGTCCTCGGAAGGGAGCTTCGGGGAGGGCGGCGACTCGGGGGAGGAAGACAGCAATGATTCAGATGAAGAGATCAACGAGGTAAATCACTTTTTTGCACGCATCGGGCCTACCTTTCCGAATAGTGATGGACTGAAGTTGAGCAAACTGAATGAATATTTATATGTACAGAACTGAGTCGTGATGTAATGTACAAAGCAAAATGTAATGTTATTAATTTTACAGGAGGTTATAGTGGATTTTGAAGCCCATACCATCTCAGATAATGATTTCAACGGGATAAAAAAACTGCTCCAACAGGTAAGTATCGGTGTCAGGTCTGTGATGGGGAAACATGACGTCATTACAGGCGACCCAAAGTCATACTGTACCATGAAAGCAAGATAGGAGTTGATTTCATCAGGAAATTTGAAGCCATCAGTGTGCCTGCATTTTAGGAACCGCTATTTGTTACCAATCAGTGTTAACCAACATTTAAAAGTGGCATCTTTTAACATGAATCTCAATGACTTCTGCATGGTCTGTAAAGGGGCTTGACAGCTTTGATGCATTTTTACTGAATGTTCTCTCCTTTCCCCGCTTTCTTGTGAATCAGTTGTTCTTAAAGGCTAATGTAGATGTGTCGGAGCTGACCGACATCATCATACAGCAGAACCACATTGGTAGTGTCATCAGGGTAAGATCCGTCAAAACATGACCCGGAACTCAGAATGATGATGTGTCTGAAATCGACTTAAACAAATGAGCACCTTATCCTTAACTAACGTGATTTATGCTTCCCTGAAACGAACCATCTACCAGATATTATCAATGTACATTGGCAGATATAAGAAACAGGAGTATTGCTGTATGAATCAGTGTTGCTTGTCTGACATTCTTCCCTTTGTCCTCAGCAAGGGGAGGTTGAGGACAGTGATGATGAAGATGATGATGATGAAGTGTTTGGATTCATCAGCATGCTGAACCTTACAGAGAGAAAGGTAGGAAGCTGTGTATTTGTATAAACCGGAGCTCCAGACTCCCCAATTTCTCAGTTTTGGACTGATGAAGTTCATTTTATTATACTTTTCTTTACAAAATCTGCTATATTTGTACACTGAACCCCTCTAAAACTCTTAGGGGCCCAGCAAACACAGTGCTCACAGGAAGACTCAATTACTTCAGTAAAATGATTGCAAATTTATTGGTTTTCTAACCAAAATCGTTATTTATTCACTTGTTTACATAATATTTATATATGTCACATTAGAAACCAGTGGTTTTAACTAAAGCATTCAAGTAGCAATACATTGAAACCCAAATCGTTCTGAGTTACAATGTTCATTACCAAGCAGTCTAATTGGATGCTTTTTGAGTAACACTTTTGCAATAACATAAAACACCAAACATTTGTGTTTAGTATCCCTTTGGGAGCCAGTGACTACAGTTGCAGTTAATAGCAAAATGGCAAGATAAGAAGTCAGTCAAAAAAAATTATGTCACTTAATAAAATGCCTGTTCAGATGTTAAACATTGCTTGTCAGTGGACTCTTGTTATGAAACCAATAAATGTGCAACATTTTTACAAAATTAAGCAAAGCGTCCCAAGACTTTTTGTGAGCACTGTATTGTTCTCTAGTATCCATGGTAACCACAATGCAGTGTGTCTTTCAGCAGGAATTGTGATGGCATGGAGATAGATGACGGGTGTGGGGCCTCTCTGCTGTGTGTTTGGCCAGGGCGTTCCCTGTGTGGAGCAGGTCAAGGAGCTGCTGCTGGCCCAGTGTGAGAAGGTCTGTCCCCACGGCGTGGTGGAGGAGCTGGAGAAGACGCTGAAGGACACAGGGAAGCCGGTGGGGCTGCTCCTCAGCGAGCGTTTCATCAATGTGCCCCCCCAGATCGCCCTGCCCCTGCACAAGCAGCTCCAGTGAGTCCCATTGCTGGTCTGTCTTGGATGTTGGCCCTGGGTCTGGGGTGCTGCACGCAGTCTTGGGGAAATTACTCACAAAAGTAATTACAGACAGAGGTGGAAAATTTAGGTCTAAAGTACAAATCCAGACCAAGGTTTTGTTTCAGCCAACTAATTACATATAAAGAGTCATAGAGTACTCAGCTGGTTGGTTGAAGCAAGACCTTGGTTTGGATTTCTGGACCTGAACTTTCCACCTTTTGTTTTTAATGGATCACTTTTGTGAGTAACTTCCCGAACACTGCATGCATGATACCGTAGAAACATAACCCCATAGTCGGGTTGCAAGTTCAGTTCATTGAACTAAATTGTTGTGTAACTGGATGGTCATTTCGATCTGATAAGCCTTCATCCTGTCACTCAAACTACAGCACTGAATTCCTCTCTAATTTGGTCTTTCAGTAGAGCCACCAGGAGTGGTGTAATTATATAATTCCCTTCTGTCCTTTCAGTTCATTATTTTTTCTGTGTCATTACTGGCTTTGGTTTTTGAATGCATGCTGGCACACAGCACTAATGCATGGCATTGGTAACGACCCACCTTAAAGAGAGAGTCTCTTTGTTCAGCATAGCCTTGCCCCAAAGTACCCCTTTGGCTACATTCACACTACCAAGCTCAGATGAGCCAAATCCAATTTTTTTGCCCGCATGTGACTCAGATCTGATTTTTTTTTTCTCAGGGCTGTGTGGACACACACATCCAGGCTTTTCAAATGAGATTTGAGTCACTTTCCTACATGGTCATAGATCGAATATGTATCCAATTTGTAGAGATAAGACATGAATGTGAATGGTCAGATCGGAATTCATGTGTTTTTTTTTTTTTGTGCAAATGCGCATGCACCGAACGTGTTTTGTTGTTGCAGATGACTCGTGTAAAAACTCTTGTGCACATGAGAACTGATTTGGAGGACAGATGCGTTCACATTACAGTTAGTTACAGGTCTCTGGTAATTATGAAGGTGAACCATCAAGATAAGCAAATCCGATCTGAGCATAATATTGGAATTGGACAATGAGGCTTGTAATGTTAAGCCAGCCTTTGTAAATGGATATCCCCTTAATGCTGTCGACGTCGTGCCACCAATTTCAGAGACGAAATAACAGAGGCGCAGAAGACCAACAAGCCAAGCGGCAAGTACCGTTACTGCCTGATGATCAGCAAGACATACATGGCAGAGAAGAAGACTGGGCAGAAAGAGGAGCTGATGTTCTGTAACGCCGAGGAGGAGTTCTTCTATGAGGTACACGGGGTTGTGATGTCGGTGATCTCCTCGCTTGCATCCCGGTGAAGTTGCCCAGGCAACACACCCGCATTAATAAGGAAGAGTTAAAAATTTTTCACATAAAGGAGGGTTAAATTTGAGAGCTTTTTGAGGGCCCCCGTTCCCAGTGACAGCACTTCATACTGGCTGAAGAGTGATGGTTTTAAATTAGGTTATCCTGTTGCAGCAAGCGACCACAAAGTTCAACTATTCAGTCCAGGAGGAGGCTGATTCCTGCCTGGGCGGACGATGGTCCTTCGACGACATCCCTATGAAGCCTTTTCGCACGGTGATGCTGATTCCTTCAGACCGGATGGTTGTCATCATGGACAAACTTAGGGAGTACCTGACTGTTTGAGGATGTCCAACACCAAAAAAAATAAACGTCATTTATTTGCTCTGTTATTGTATATGTTACCCCTGTGTCGAAAATGTGGGGTAGTCTTGTCGATAGTCATTGATTGACAGTCGGGGATCTCAACAGGAATGTCTTCAGATGAATTTGGCATACATGATCATATTAATTTTGCCGATTTTAATCATTCTTGCAACATACATGGTGTGAAATTTACTTTTCTCCATCTAGATACCTGAATATCTTTTGATATTGCGACAGATTACTATCCACTCTTTTGAAAGATCTCACTATCCATGTATCCCACTGTCCAATAATTTATTTCTTAATAAAGCATATACTCATATTTACAAACAGCGTGACTAACATTAATCTTAACTAGATTCCTGATAGTGCCTTCGCCACAGTTTACAAGGTTAAATGATTTTGTGCTTCTCCACTGATGCATCTGCCAAGTCCTGTGGTATTTCTGCAATGTTCACATCGCAAACCTCAATTTTTTAAACTGCCTGGCGGAAGCATTTGAATTTGGGTCATGGGTACACCTCAGCAACAGCAATAGGTAGGTGATGGCCAAATAAAGCCGTGTGAACCATTTGCTGTACTTTTTTACCCCACTAGATGGTGCTATTGGTCTGCTTTGAGACAGCACCATCAAGCTGGGTCAGAAAATACAGAAACTGGTTCGTGTAGCTTTACTTGGCCATCACTAGGAATAGGACACTTGTGAACATAAGAGTTTACTGTGTTAATGTCCTGCTTTTGTTAATTGCTGCAATGGACACTTTAATATAAATATGTGCCCCTACAAAGCTTGCCAACGGCTGAAAGGGAAACTGTCCATTTTACTATCCGGCCTGCATCTCCATTGCGACTCTCCTTGTTCCCGTTGGTGCGGACGGGGCAGGTTGGACCGCCATCACTGCACGACGCATCTGTCAGTCTGGTTCGAGTCGCCCTCGTGCTGCTCACCATCGAGCGCGTCCGCCTCCTGCTTTCGGTCTTTGCGGTGGGTGGCGAGGTCCAGGAGGTGCTGCAGAATATCTTTGCTCTCACTGTGGGGCAGGTTGTACAAGAAGTACTGTGGCACCATCTCTGTGAACCTAGAAAAACAAAAAAAAATCCTAGTAATACAAGTAAGTTTCTTTAAAAAATAAAATAAAAATCAAACTGCTAAACGCAATCAGGCGATTTCCTTATAGACATCAGTGAACACTGATGTAATGTTTGGTAGCTATTCAGCATTTGCTTGACTGAATATAGATGCAACACAAGTGTAATTACTCGCTGTATAATCTTTAATCTTTTGTTAAATTATCATTTGAATGTATTCATTTTTCAGTGGGTTATAAAGACGTACACTTTAGTGACTAATTTCGAACACCATCTGGCGTGTCGGTTTCACAGGACCATGTGGGGCAGGCTGATCCATGACAATAAACTGAACTGAATTAATTCCAGTTGCTTTTCTGGTCGAGGTTTGAGTGTCCCAGTAGCAAGGATGATTTCACCTAAGGGGATGGATGTTTTTACTCCAAGGTCACCCCCCCCCCCCCCCACACCACTGCGAACCAGACGAGCACGGCGACTCACCCCTCTGGGGAGATTGCAGAGATGGTGCGGATGCAGTTACTCTCCGACAGGATAAACTCGTGGTACAATAACCACTCGGGTTGGCCCAGCTTTTGAGGTTCGCTCCCGTAGCTGGACGTGGGGTGGATCTGAGCGATGTGCTTGTGCGTCAGCATCAAATAATTTCCGGAACCATCCACGTCCCTGGCGATCTGAAGGACAGGTGGATTTCCCCTTTCAGAAGAACTCAGGCTACTGAATCTACATCAATATATCCAGAGTGTTCCGGAATCGATAGTTATGAGCACTTGATTCAATTTTCCCAAAAGGAATTCATTTATATCTTACAAAGAGATTACTCTTCAAGTGGTTTTAACCAAAGCCACAAAGTCTGTTTAATAATAATTCATTATAATAAAAATTATTTTAAGACAGGACAGCCTGTGACTCTGGTTAAAACCCATTTAAATTCAATCAATCAAGGCATTTTTTCTTAATTATTTCTTCAAATACATTTTTTATACACAAGTGGTAACATAGCTGTAGCATTCTTCAATTCAGTTGAGGTACAGTACTGGACACACCAATGAATCTGAATTATATAACCGCTGGCAATTGTGCCCACTTCAGACCTGCATGAAGAAGCCTGCTAGCAGTGCCTTCTTGATGTTCAGAGTGTTGGCCTTCGTCCCGAAGGATGGCTCCGACACGGGCAGCTCGATGCGCCTCAGGATGTCGATGAGCTCCGACCGGATAGCCTCGGCCGTCCGAAGTGCCGGGTAGCTGAGGAAGCTGTCCTGACACCACTTCTCAATACACAGGTCTGCAAGGAGAGTGGGCAGGAACTCATATTCGAGTAAGTTTGAAGAACATCTGATGTCTGCCAATTCTAATTGCTTAGCAGATACCGTTTCTCCCAGAGGGACTAAAATGGGTCATTCAATGGTACAACAGACTTAACCTTCAATCTTATGGCCCACAGCACCACTTACTGCACATGTGATGTATTTCATTAATGTAGAATTCTCAGTAACGCTGTCGTAGCATCAGTACGGACACTCTGGTGCTGCCGAATTAACTATAACTGTTCCGTGTTTCCCAGAGGTGGGCGGGGCCTTGATGTGGGGCGGGGCCCTAAGATAACCAATGTGCGTGAAGGGGCGGGCAGGAGAGACTCACATGGTTCACGCTGGTTGCGTTTGAAGGCGTTATAGATGTTGACCAGGGTGAAGTGGTCTCCCTGGGGGTGCTGGAACTTCAGGTGACACTGCGCTGCCTCCCGCCTGCTCCCCGGGGGGGTCTCCAAGAAACAGCTGGGGGCTGAAACAGTCCCGAAAACAACCTGTTAGCATTTCCGCTATTGATTACCCTGCTGGCCAGCTCCATCTGTAATTTCTTAAAACATCTCACAGTGCCAATATTTAGAATGCAGTGCTGAACTACATCCTAATCTTGTACTAAATCCTTTCCATTTTACTATCCATGTTCTAATCACTTATCCAATGCAGAGCCTGATGTCTATCCCAGCCTATCCCTAAAAGCACAGCAAGCACGGCCGGGGACACCCAGGATGACATCGCAGCACATGGCAATTCAGAGAAACCACGTTTCTGGACTGTGGAAGGACTTCCACACAGAGTGGGGGTGTGATTCAAACCTCAGCCCTAGAGACAGCCCTAGTGAGGGGACAGTGCAGTCATCTTACCACTCCTTAAATATGTAATATGCAAATATAATTTGTTTTTCCTTTAATGAGAGAAAGCACAGAGATATTGATCTGCAAGGCAGTGTTTCCCAATCCAGTCCTTGAGTATCCACAGACAGTCCAGATATTTGCTCCCTCCCCGAGTTGGGAGGGAGCGAAAACATGGACTGTCTGGGAGGGAGCGAAAACATGGACTGTCTGTGCATCCCCAAGGGATTAAGAAACACCGCTGTAAGGAATCAAGCCAGTGGATCACAGCTTACCCGCGAGCATGGCAGCGATGGTCACCACCTCGTTCACGCAGTCAAACTCGCAGGACGCCAGCAGGACCTTGGCCGTCTGAGGATCCAGGGGAAACTCCGAGATGATGATCCCGATCTCGGACAGGTTGCCGTCGTTGTCGAGGGCGGCCAGGTAATCCAGCTCCTCCAGGGCCTGCATCAGGCCCTCGGGATCTGCAGGGGAGGCAACAGCACTCAGGATGTAGGCCGTGCGCCTAAACCACCGGCATCGTCGCAATTTAACTGCATGGGAACCAAACCAAACAACAGCCACCATTATTTAATAACTAATAGTGAACAATGGTGATAATGTCCAACAAGCAGAATCACAACTGTGGCTGAAAAATCAGAGGATACAAGTAAAAGAAAATTGAAAATGAAGTTTGTGGCTTTTTCCCTTTAAATGGATGAATTAACATAACTAGCAAAAACCATTTCTCAGAAATGCCATTTCAATTTTTGCAGCAGTCCAATCTGACCAGCAATTCAGGTGACCAAACAAAGCTAAAATCATTCTGAAAGCCCTGACATACACTCAGCCGCTGCTGTATAATTACATAGACGGCTACAATTATTCTACTCATCACTGCTCTGCTTAAAATACATGCCGTTTTCTGGCCACCCTTATGTGAAAGTTCACAAAAATTTGCAGTTTCCCTTTGACTTCCAAACGTTGTGCATAATTCAGAAAAGAAGGCAAAAGTATGTGAAACATCTTATTTAAAATCCACAACGTCAGGGTAAGAATTTCTCAGGAATGACACAAAAACACAAACCAATTAAATTTTATGCCTAAATTGATTAACTCCTTTAATTATGTACATTGATTCTGCCGTGTGTGTGTGTGTGTATATTTTTCTCCGGTGACAGTTTAAGAACTCAATATAACACATGATGAATGCAGGCTCCGCCTTCTATTTCTATATATTATGGTTGTGAGCAGTGTGATTTTGCTGATATTCACAGCACGATCGCCTCCCATTTCGCCTTTCACCTGGAGCGCTGTGTCATGAGGTTCCCAGCCCCTGTGCAAAGCGCAGTCACGGAGCCGACGGGACTAGCTGCGGAGCCACCGAGCCCCCCGCGAGCTTCCAGCCACTCTCCTCCGCGTTCGCCTTTCCCACGGAAGGAGCCGTGCCGGACCGGGCACAAAAAGGGACCCCAGCGGGGCGCTGTCAGCTCCGCTAAAGAATAGCTCTCTAACCCGAACCGGCTCAAAAGACCCCCCCCCCCCCGCCCCCATCTATATGGCTCTCCGCTGCCAAGTCATCCTCCGGTGAACCTGTCCCGTTTTCCTCCGCTGGCACTAAAAGCGCAGCACGTACAGAAAACCATTAACCACCGGGTGGGGGTGGAAGTATATATGCACTCAGTAAATCCACCACGCTGGAGCTCTTTGGGTTTCCGCCAGAATCACCTCCCTTGCCAAACAAACCACGGCTGACCTTTCCGCTTGATCCCCGTAGGTGCCGTTTATTGTATTTTTTTTATTTTTTTTTATCGCAAACCAGGATTACGCTCCGCACCCTCCAATAAAACAGCAACAGCCGCTTTTTCGGGCAGTCGGCCATCGCCACCAATTAATCGGGCATGACTGAGCGCAGTGATTACTCACGCTCTTCAGAAACACGTGTCTATTGTCATTAAAGTTACAGCACTTGCCGCTTTCGGCTCATTATCTGCGGTTCAAGAGCGCGAATTCTTCCGCGAAAAGATTTTCATTTTCATTCGGCGCAAACAAAACGGTCTATTACATCTTCTCTTTCACAGTTTGTGGGGCAGAAACCCACGCAAGGTTTACTGGATAAGATGCTGTGAGCGTTTTAGTTTGTAGACGTATATGGCTTTTTTTTGCCTCTTAGGTAATGAACGAGCGATGTGTTAATTAACCTTCGGAGAACATCGATGCACCACAGTCTATGTTACATTCACAGGTACCGGTTAAATCGCTCTTGAGCGATCAGTCACCTGGCCGGTCGATGAAGTCGCAGTGTCCCAGACCTGCGATCTCCATCCTCTTCAGGAACAGGACGGTAGAGGCGATGTTGGACTCCAGTAGATGTGGAGATGTTTCCTCTGGCAGTATGGTTTCCTCAGCATACAGGCAGAAACATTTACCTATGGAGTACACACCTGATCAGTACAAAAAAAGTCCTTTCAATTTCAGCAACTTATCAGACTGCTTTACTCAAATCATAGTGTTGGCTACATCTAGTGAAATATGAATTTTTATGTATCCATAGGAAAAGTGTAGTTATGGGCAAATGAAGCTTCATGAACCATTTGCTGTATTTTCTTACCCCACTAGATGGTGCTCTTGGTTTGCTTTGGGGCATGCTTTGAGCACTTATATGAACACCATGTTGTAGGATCGTAAAATACAGCAAATGGTTCATGAAGCTTCATTTGTCCATCAATAGGAAACTGTATTAATTGTTTTAGCAGATAATTGGAATATAGCATTGCAATGGGATCAGTGAAGCCCTTAAATAAATGCAAATAAAACTTGAACTCTCCAGCCTGTCGAGCTGAAACTGGTACACAGTTAAGACAAGAAAAACAATGTGAATGAAGAATGCAAATCTGATGATTATTTTTTTAGAATACAAAACGGAATTAGACTTTTTTCCCCACCTCACACAGCTCTATAAGCTGCAAGAGAGGACAACCTACCGGACGATTCCATTAACTGCTTCCGGATCTCCGCCTGGCATTTACTGATGGGTCGTACCACCTCCGAGTTTGCCCTGATGCGCGTGTTGTACACCTGGGTCAAGAGAAACATAACTCCTATCATCAGGGGCCTACCCTCCTTCCTGAGTAAATAATGCCATCAACAGAAAGCAATTTGTCTTCTCATTGATTTCTCTGCTGCCTCATCCTCATCCTCCTTCAAGTTATGCAGCAGTTACTTATAGAAGTATGCAGTTAGATTTTTCTGTAAGGTTTTACCAAGGTTTTTAACACTTATGCATAACATCTCTACCGCCTACCTTCAAAACCAACAAAACTGTTTTTAAATATAAACACAATGTGCATCTTTTTAATAAGTATTTTATGAAAGTTATGCTACATTTGGACTGCACATACTGCGTGAGTAAGAGACATGCTTATTGGTCTAGTCAGCCAAATAACCAGGTGCAAACTGGCTCAGTGACCAGCGTTTCCCCATCTCTAGCCCTGCACTGACACAACCGGTTCAGCTAGCAGAGAACTTCATTATCGCACTGCTTCGATTACGCGTGTCAAGCTAGAAAAACCGGATATGAGAAATGCTCTTTGTAAGCTACAAGGAAGGGAATATGATAATTAAACTCAAGGAGTATTAGTGGCAGGTGTGTACTGACAAAATTACTGTTTTTGAGCCTAGAATCTGGGAGATCTAATGACATCACAACACACCGGCGATTAAAGGATATTAAAAAAAAGACTTTAAATCATTAACATGTCAGTATTTTGAGTGACTGAAAACGCTGGACCTGTAACCTCAAATCCCTCAAATAATCCCTGGAATAAGCTGCCCAGTGTTGGAAAGTCGACCTCGAAAAAGAGGAAAACGAGAGGAATTAACAGAAAAGCAAGAAAGAAAAAATTAAACAAAGGAATCTCTCTTCTTCAGACTGACTGCATCAGCATCTGGTGCCGTAAATACCTGGAATCCCAGGAATACTTACATCTCTCTTCTCCACGCCCACGTCGATCACAAAGCTGATGGTGTCCACTGCCCAGAACAGGTCTTCCCCTTGACTACAAGTGAGGAAAACTTTTCTATTCTTCCCTTGATCTTCCCCTAGAAGAGGCAGCCCCCCACCACGCTGCGGAATCAGGGCAATTGGCACCAGCTCCCCCAGATCTCCCTTTTTGAAGCTGGCCCCTTCTTGTAGGAGAATGTCGTAAGCGCGGTCGATCTCCTGCAGAGGGCGGCGGTGAGATGGTCATCTACCCAACATCTTCGGATGTGAAACCACAATGTGCGTCATTCCCGGAGGCTAGAGGCATGATCACCGAACTTATGAACAATGTGTCGATCGCTTCTATAACAGCTTTGGAGGTCGGTCAAGTGTCAGACCGACCACACGGGACAGAGGACTGTCTATAAAGAAAAAACACCAGCATCATCGTTTCCTGGAGCAAAGGTCATTAGAACATCTCCTAGGTGTTACGGAATATTTAAAAAAATCCACCCCTCACATTAATTCACCTTATCTAAAAATGTCATGAAAAGAGAATTTCAATCCAAGTCTCCTCTGCTGTTCTCATCAATGCAACCGTGTACCGACCCAACAGACAATTCCAGCTAATTTAACTCATGGTGAGGAACAGACCTAATTATCTCAGGTTTAGTACTTTAATCACAGGAACCACAGCAGGAAAAATCTGGACTGAAACCAGCAGTGTTCATTCCAGTGTCTTTAAACACCACATAGCCTCTTGGCTAATAACTATTTAAATATGTTGACAAAATTAATGTCTCGACTTTGATGTTTCACTATGGAACCCTTCCCTACTCCTCCTGTCAGTTTCAGGGTTTGAGTCGTGGTGAGGGATCTGACCCCATACCCTACCTGTGACGAGGCCAGGAAGACCACCACGTCCCCCGCTTCCTTGGTGTGGTGGATCTCCAGGACCAGCCGCAGGGCGGCGTAAAAATAGTCCCTGTGGTCTCCATTGCTGTAGACAACCTCGGTCGGCCGCAGGTCCTCCAGCCGCAGCAAGGGGGCGCCATCGAAGTGGGTAAGCAGCTTAGCAGGCACGTGTGGTGCCGTCAGGACCACCAGGCGGAGCTCAGGCCGCTGTGGCAGGACGGCCTTCAGCAGACCCAGCAGCAGATCGGTGCTCACCGTCCGCTCATGGGCCTGGTCGATGACCAGCACCCCGTAGCGCTCCAGCAGCGGGTCAGACATCATCTCCCTCAGCAGGGTGCCGTCCGTGCAATATCTGCCGCATTCACACGGGGACAACGGTGACCAAAACAAGCCCATCTCTTGCGTTTCGCTACATTACGTCGCAGGAAAACTGCACCACACATAAGTGACGGAGCTTAGACGTTTGTCACTTAATATGAAACCTGTGATTGTTTTGAACAAATATAAGAGTTAATTAGGAGTTTTGCAAATCCCCAACCTGGGGGGGGGGGGAGCTGTACATTCTTTACGCAGCCTCCTATAGATGTGGGTACTGCCTTCAGATGCAATTCAAATAAATAAAAATCCAGATCAGTGCTCATTATAATGCCCTCCCCCTCCATCTCCATCCTTTACAGCCATTGTGTCCTTTGTTGTCATGCCGACCTGTGGCGCTATTGGGAACGTGTGTGGGGGGTGGGGGTCACA
Source organism: Brienomyrus brachyistius (assembly GCF_023856365.1). Taxonomy (NCBI): domain Eukaryota; kingdom Metazoa; phylum Chordata; class Actinopteri; order Osteoglossiformes; family Mormyridae; genus Brienomyrus; species Brienomyrus brachyistius. Next base: position 5,973,956 of record NC_064552.1, on the reverse strand, counting down.
AGCAGCGTGCAGCTGCAGCATGGCTCCTTTGAAGCCTGCCTCTCTTCAGATGGAAATAGCTCCTGGAGTGAGTAGGAGGGAGTTGGAGGTGGGTGGGGGTCGTGCTCAGATCCCGCGAGCGGCAGCACACTGACACTGCTCCTTGTGCCTAGTTAACATCACTGGCTCGGGCGCACGGCTTAAGCAGGCTGCCGTACTCCTTAATTAGCCACCCAGTTAATTGATTTCAACGCTTAGCAACTGCATTTATCCGGTCCAGCTGACTTAACTCAATGATTTTACACCCGACTCACACCGATGTCGCGATACACTTGTTTTTCTGGGCCGGCGAAGACGCTAGCGGTCGTACCGGAGGACGGTGTCGCCAGAGCAGCAGGTCTCCAGCGGGATGCTGTAGCCCACCTCGTGGCCGATGTTGACATCCATCTCGTCGGCCACACGCAGGGCCAGCTCCACGGCCAGCTGCCGGTGGATCTGCGAACAGGCCACCATGCCATGCTGGTACTGGGCCGACAAGCAGAACTCGGCGCACCACTGGGGTATCTGGAGAGCGGGTGGGCAGAGAAATCAGAGATGACCGCAGTGTTTCTCCGCAGTTTTACCTGAGCAGGGCGCAACGCAAATTAATTGCATGTAGAATATAAACATATATTTAAATATGCCTCATGTTTTTAGCAGTTCCTTGATTATTCTAAGTTAACAACATCCACGAATCAGGGACGGATTATGGGTTGTGTGGGCCCCTGGGCAAAACGTTCGCGAGGGCCCCCCCCCCACCACCACAATTGAAGGGCCCTTGGCAGCCAAACGCCCTCCCTATAGGGTCAGGGGCCCTTGTATGCAGAGGATCAAAGAATGTAGGCCCTCTAAAATAGACAAACAAAAATACATTGTTGATAAGCGTTGAAAATTGTTTTGGGCTAGGGGCCCCACGGGCCCCCTGCACCCCAAGGGCCCCTGGACAGCGGCCCCGCTGGCCCGGTCCGTAATCCATCCCTGCCACGAATCGATAGTCCTTTTCCCGGGTTACAAATAATCATCTCCACATTGCTTTCCATCTAAGGGTGACCGCATTGTGTAACAACAATTGCGCAAAATCGCTCAGACAGCTAGAGGTTTTTTCAGCAGGGAAACACCCGCCCTTAAAAAAAAATGCGTGTTGTGCAGCGAACAGCTGGACCATTGTGTGGCCCGTCTGTCAGGCCTGTGACGGGGGGGGGGGGGGGAAGACGGCATCTGCTGAGCCGGCGCCCGGACAGCTGGGGGCGACATGCGCGCGGCCGTAAGGGCGCCCTCCGCTTTCTGAATAACCTCAAAAGGGACGCTTATCACGGAGAAGGGCTGTCCCCAAATGGGCTAATAAAAAGACAGAAGTACACAGATTATTAGTCTACAAAAGAAAAAAAAAGCCTTTGCTCATAAGGATTAATTTCTTTAGAATTTAATTCAAATGCAGACCCCAGTCTGTCACTCAACGTAGTGATCGAGGCTCCTTCACGTCTATTCGGTATTACCTGTTTTCACTTATTTTCACATACCTCTTCAAACAATGCCTCTTTGAAAACTTTTCAGATCAACGCCTATCTGAGCAACACGTGTCAATTCAGAGAACAAGGATTAACCAAGTTTGACTTGCTTAAATAATAGGAGCAATATACATCCAGATGATTGACTTGACTATATAAAATATAATTCAAGAGACCTATGTTTTAATCTTCAGTTTCGCTCTTTGCCATGAAAAGGTGTTATTCGCTGCACTATAAGTGCCATAATAGGGCTCCCGTTGTTTGTTGGCGCAACCGCAGTTCGTGCCGCAGGGTCCGACAGTAAAAAATGACACTAACAGAGACTTGAGCTTCTTCACTGGGCGCTATATTTAGGACCATTCAACAGCTCCAGGCCCAGTGATATTTAAGACACGTATCTTTGCCTCAGTCGAAACTGTAGACAAACGTACATGGGAAAATGAGTCCTCTTGTGTTAGGTGAATATTATCTTAGGATGAATGTAAAGTTTTGCATTAATATCTGGCCCAACCTGGCGCTGACGCTGGAAATAGGACCGGGGAATGACAGGCTTGTATTACATGTAATGTATACTCGCTGTACAATTCCAACAGAAGTATCAGGTAATAAATATTTTATCCAAGCTTTTTTTTTTAAGTACCACCATAAACTTTCCTTCAGTTGTCTTGTCCTACTTTATGTCAGTTATAAGCGGACGGGATATAATCTTGCAGTCTAAAAATAACACGAGGAAAACCCACATGTTTAAGCGTAATTTAAAACATCTTAAAATAGTAGGTAGGTTAAACCTCTTGAAATGTTAAGTTTTAATAAACATGAGCAAGTCGAGCTTATTTATGTTGCCCATTAAACACCCACCTGCGAACTTTTCCCAGATTTTGCTGTGCCAGAAACTATGACGACCTGGTTATTAACCAAAGTCTCCATAAATTCAGATCGGGCTTTCCAAACCGACAGAGTCTTCCTTTCTTTGAGTAACGTATAATATCGAGACGAATAAGGCAACCCGTCGAACTGATTCAGCTCCAGATCGTCGCCGAAATCCAAGCCAACTTCTCGCCCATCATCTGCTTCGGAGCGCAGCTCCTCCGGCAGCTCGTCGTCCGCCATGGCCGCGGTTTATAACATCAGATGTAAAAGGTTATTACTGGGGAACTGCGGCAAAAGCATTGACTGCAGGGTTTGCTGTTGTCATCGAGTGCTGAGGAACAACTTCGTACGGAACACGTCGCTCCTTCCCTAAATTTGGGGAGGAAAAAATACGGGAGATGGTAGTTTTCGTAGCAAAGTGTTTCTATCAAGATATATTCTAAAAGTAAGAACCCAAAAGTGAAACGCAAAGTAGCAACAAGCAAATTGAATCACCCGAAAAAATATTTCATCCCAAATAGTTTTCCGGCGCGCAATGTTACGTCTTTTGTTAAGCGCATTTGGTCCGTGAATGAACGGCGACTGCGAGCGTCCATTGTAGCGCTGAATGCGGTCATGTGGCCCCTTTAATCCCATTATAATCTAATACCGGGACTGGGAGGATGGGGACGCACAAATGAACAAATACAGGTCAACCAAGTTATAATTAACACAAAGATCATTAATTCGCACCAGATTTCCAACATGCAGATAAGATTAGCTAATGTTGTGTTTTACTTTAGAAAAATATACAAATAGTCTATTAATGTTATGCTCTAAGTATTTAGAGAGCAACGTGTAGCCTGTTGATTGCTGAAAATAAGCCTGCAGAGAGGCGTAGTTTTACGGCAACATATGTATATATGCATATATGTATAGTTGTAAAGTTACAGAATTGCAAATACACGCATATATGGGGCGAGTCGATGCATCCTTAAATAACACTGATTGCATTTGGTCTGGTCTTAAAGGGAGTTAGTGGTGTCGCAAGAACCGTAACTAAATAACTGAAATGAAACAATTCTGTGGCCCTACAGTGGTCCGAAATCAAAGTGGGCAAAGTTAAAGTTTACCTTTACTATGACAACCACTGAACACTGCTACCGCAAACACACAGGGGAAGGTGGACATCGTCCGCGAGCTTCTTGCTCCTTTGATCGCTGTCATTGATTCCGTTATCTATTGGTCGATGGAAAATCCAGGTAGATACTATTTGTTTCTTAATCGAACTGCTTTTGTCTGTAAATATAGAAAAAACGTTACTCTAACGATATCCTTATTACCGATGGCTTGCAATTTTATCCCATTCTCCGTCCCTGAGAACGGCTTATTGGCCTATGTTTTAAGTTTTGTGTTTAGGGTGGTTGCTTCTCATGAAATTAATAAATAGTGACATTTTGACCACTGATCGCCTTACAGCCGACCGACCACATGCAGACCGTCTTTTTCTACTTAAAAGTAAAAATAAAGACGCCAACGCCCTGTGTTTTCTACGTGATTCGAAGTTTACAACATCCTTATTACCTGCTTTGGCTGCCTTTCTGCGTACTTTCGCGACCTCTAATGGCAGTTGATGTTTACAGCCATTAAGAGTAATTAATGGTGAGAGTCAATTAACTCTTTTTAAGAGCATCGAACCCGCTGGGCACCAGTGCTCCCTGTAATCGGGAAGGTGAGTCACCACAGCGTCGGCTTGGACTGGAGCAGAGGACGCGGGTCCCGGACCGGACCGCCGGAGAGTTGGCCCCGCTTAAGATAAGAAAACGCACGTCTTTAATACTATATACAAGTATGTGAAAAACATTATTAAAACAATATTTTTGCAAAAAAAACCCCCCCGATACTTAGCATTAATGAATACAGCGTAGATTTTAACGAAATTTGTGGAATGAAGTACATTTAGATTATATTAATCTATTAAACAGACACTTTCAAATGGGATGTCAGTGGCATATCGCAGTGTTTTCCCAAACCAGTTCTCGGAGAACACTGGACAGATCCACTTTTTTGTTTTAACCCAGTTCCCAGAACACCTGACCCAAACAATCAGGAGTTCAAACATCTTACATGTGTTCTGGGAACTGGGAAAAACAGAAATGTGGACCTGTCCAGTGTGCCCTGAGGACTGGTTTGGGAAGTACCAGCGTATGGTTTACATCGGTGAAATCAGGATGCCGTCAGTAGCTATATTCCAACATCTCCTGATATTTCAGTTGGCAGTCCGTTTTAACCACCTCCAGGGTCTTTACCGTCACACACTCCGATGCAATCGACTCAGCATCGAATTCCGTTGCCCATTTTTAGGGGCTATGGCACTACGCACACTGTGGCAGGTCTGAAGCCGAGTACCACCTACAAGTTTAGGATAAAGGTATACCATCCTTCTGGAGAATCCACCTACAGCTCCACTGTCTCAGTCTGCACTGCCAGTAAGTGTGGCGCACCACTTCGTACACCCTGGTCCATCTAAAAGCATGTAGCACGCTGGGTTTGCACTACTTCACCTCTTAACTGGTTTACGGAAAATATTATTGGGATTGGAAAGGTATCACCTTCCATCTTCTAATTGCTTATCCCAAGCAGGAATATTAGACCACCCACTTTGCTGAAACATAAATACAGAGTTAGTTATATTAGGAGGAAAAACAGGTAAAGAGACCAGCCACCAAATGTGCCTGTAAATGGTGAGAATGACTGAGCCCTGTGGTATGCAGATATCAAATGACTACACATTGCCATTGAAATTTCAGCTTTTGTTGATATGTAGGGCAGAATCAACAGAAATGACTTCAGACCGTTACTCACCTTTAAGACCTAGAATCCAACAATTTTTAGGTGAAAACAAGCGGATGATTTTGGGGAAAATATAATCAAACTCCTGCTTCGAAAAAGGCAGAAACTTCAATAAGGGTGAATAGACTTTTGCCGACCACTTCTGATAGGTACAACATATCACTGAAACTTCCCACTTATCACCGACTGAAGTGCAGGGAGGAAATGTGGTCAGGAGGAGGTACACGGATATTACACTGGCTTATCGTGTAGGAGACCAACTAAACAAAGCATAGAAGCTTCCAGAAGCACAAGGCTCCCTCACCTATAGCTTGACATACCCAGTGATATTAGCTGGAGTGCACCTGAGATGTGCTGGATGGGCCCCTATGTAAACAAGCCCCCCGCCCTGGGTTTGCACCAGGAGAACCACTGAATGGGAAGGACCTCCATCAGGCTGTCAACATGAACGACCAGGAGCAGGTGGCCAAGGTGCTGCATTCTGGGTAAACACTTACTATCATGTTAAATCCTTTTTTATTTTCTATTTCCACAAGCACAAGTACAGTAACAATGGAATTTGTATCTTCACACTTGCTCTCCATAGCTTGGGCGTCGCAGTGTAGGATCAGAAAATGTCACACCCTTGGAGCTGGGGGGTTAAGGGCCTCGCTCAAGGGCCCAGGGTCAAGTGACTGTTCTGCTGAGGCCGGGGCTCAAACCTGCAACCTTCTGATCACTGTTCAATATGTGTTAATAGTGTTCAGTGTTTTATTAGACATGATAATGATTACAAATGTACATTCTATGTACAATAGATAATTATCTGTCTTCAATCATATATGTCCTTATATATATACTAAATTTAAGTGTTATGTGTTTTGTTTTTCAAGCACCATCGATGTGGACGTCCCAGACAGAATGGGCTTCACTCCTCTCATGGTTGCCGCCCAGAAAGGATATTTTAGGTACCTAAAGATCCAGGGGATGGATCTTTAACCAGCTGAATTGCAGAGGCAGCAGTCAGGCTCAGGCAAACAATACTGTCCAGTAACGTGTCCAAACTGCTGTGGACACATTGGTTAAAGACAGGTGGCGCTGTAGAGCACTGGAGTGGACATAACTTTACCCCCCCCCCATCATTCGCCATTCTTATTTCAGATTTGGCTTCAAATTGTGATTAGATACAAAACACAGTTTTATTTTCTTAATTATATACATATTATATATGCTGTTGTCCACTTTTTATGACATTTTATCATTAATGGAATATACCCATTTTCCCCTGACTGCTGATAGCGTTTGACGTCTAATTAACAAATGAAGAGATGTTTTATGTAGTCATCTACTTAATTATTAATTACGTTTGTAATATTTAACATTTGTATTCCTGATGGACATTTGTATGGGTTACTTTATATCATAAATTTTAACAAACTTACTGTTGAGTTACTAGCTAACTGTCAGGGTCATCGCCTGTCCGACCCTACCATTCGTGTCTCCACCCTGTTTGGCCAGCAGGTGTCGCTGGCCGTCCTGCCTTTTCACTCCCTGTTTAACCCTTGTGTGTTCCCTTGTTCCTTGGACTGCTGCATGGCTCCGGGTGTTAAGTGTCCAGCACAGAGGCAACCTAGGTGTCACTCTTATTGCACCTTATTGCACCGAGTCCATGACCGCTAACATCATTAATTGTGAATATAAAGCAAGATTAGTTTGTATCTTGTTAGCACTGATATATTTGTCTCTCTGACAATCCACGCAAGTCCATTAAAAACAAGCCGTTCACTGATGGCTGTGTTACGAGGTTTTTATTTGTGTTCTTAAGGGCTTCTCTTTGTGTCTTTATACGTTTTTCGCAAAGTTGTTTCTGAGAAAATGCTTTTTCATGCTTCTGAATTAAGGGATTTTCGGAAATGTGTTTTTTTTTTTTAATCGGACAGTGATGACATGACTGTTTCTGTGAAGTTTAGTTCAGATGTTGGTGCGGCATGGTGCAGATGTGATGAGGAGGAGCAACGATGGGAAGGACAGGTGTGAAACTACCATCAGATGCCATTGCATGCAGGAGGGTAGGGGTGTGTTACTGCTGGCAGACTGACCCCCTTCTTGCTCCCCCGCTTTGCAGCCTGGCCCTGGCTTGCTTCTCTGGCCACCTGGAGGTGGTGAGGTACCTGAGGGGGTGCGGTGCCTGCTGGACGTCCCGGGAGGGCGGGGGGCTCACGGCGCTGCAGGCCGCTCTGCATGGGGACCACCTGCCTGTCATCGCGTACATGATCCAGGATGGCTGTGAGGTGAAGGGTAAACCCAACCCACCCCTCACCCCCACCTCCATCATCTGAAGGGACCCCCCAGTGGTTTTAAATAAGAAAGTGCAGTCATTATATAAATTATTAAAACTACCATGGTAATATATTTATGAAACAGAACTGCTGGTGACATATCAAACTTTACTTATACATAATATAACAGTCAAACTAATGATAAAAATAAGTGGGGAAGCTAAAGGAGGTCCCTAAGAATCAAGTACACCACTCTGCTTGGCTTCTTTATCAGAGTATTGGTGCACAATCTGGAAGAAACTGCAGAGGTGCCAATATTTTTGGCCAGAACCGTAATCGACTAATCGCACTGCCAGACAGAGGTGGGTAATTCGGGTCCAGAGAGTAGAAACCCAGACCAAGGTTTTGTTTCAACCAACTAGTTGAGGTTAAAGAATCACAGTCACAGGCAACTGGTTGGTTGAAACAAAATCTTGGCCTGGACTTTTACTGTCTGGAGCTGAACTACCCAACTCTGCTCCATTACAGACTGGTAATAGGCTGGGGTGCTTTAATGCAGAGGCTATGCAAAGGCAAACATCAGGGCCCCGCCCACCATGGAAAAAGTGGAACAGTTCATTAAATGATGTCAGCTTGCGCCCCCCCCCCCCCCCCCCCCGATAAGTTAAGGTCTCAAGCTGCCATGTGCCTCCTCCTCTTATAATGACGGCTGTCATAAGCACACAGAGTTTCGATGCCCCTCCTGCTTCCGATTCCCGCAGGTAGACGGGAGGGATGCCGTATCCGGACGGACGCCCCTCATGGAGGTCTTGGCGGTCTCTGGGAACGTGGCGGCAGCGGCACTGCTCATTAATGTGGGGGCGAGCGTCAATGCCACAAACAGGAAGGGGAAGACGCCCCTCATGGTATGAGCTAACGGGGTGGGGGGGTGCAGGCCTGGTGCCACAGGGGGGCGGAAGGGGGCGTTGCGCCCCTCAGATGGACTACCCTACCCCCTCAGTGAAGACTAAGGCCAAATTTTATTTATTTATAATTCACCTTATTGGGTTGCCGTTGTGTGTAGTGGACTCACAGTTGGCAGCTTTCCCTAGATATTTCAAGATGGTTGCTGGCTTAGTTAATCGAGCTTTTAACAAATAAAATGGACATTCGAAAATGGATTTTAGTCGCCTGTGTTCATTAACAGAGGCTTTTCCCGAGCGTTGTATGGATAACTTGACCTCATGGTAGCTGCTCAATCCCTCATTTACTTCATGTTGGTAAATGTTGTCAGCTATTGAAAGGAAGCTCAGGGAGTCATGATGCGATGCTGTGTGGATGGTACATTATTCCTGGGGTTTGATGATCTGTCTGTGTGTGTGTGTGTAGTGTAATGATACACTAAGCAATCTGTGCGTAGTGTGGAATATTTTTGGGTTACGTCCCCCCCCCCCAATTCATTTTCCACTGGCGCTGGGTCTGGTGTCCTCCAGTGCCGTCAAGTCGATCACACGGCCAACCGGCCTAAGAAAACTGTGTTTGGTACGGCAGGGGTGTTACTAGACATAAAGATCTACTGGGGCACCGGTGCCCCATCCTCAATTAATCGATACTTTATTGATCCCCGTAGGGAAATTGTCTTTACGCCTCCCACAACTTGCTCTTTTTTCATAGAGTAAGCTGTCTGCGAAGGGCTGCCACCCATAGCGGCGCCCAGGGAGCTGGGGGTTAAGGGCCTTGCTCAAGGACCCGCAGTCTGAGGCGGGGATTGAACCTGCGACCTTCTGATTACAGGCACACAGGCTTAGCCCACAGAGCCACACGCTGCTCCCCACCATATGTTTTGAATGGGAGATTTTACTGGGGCGCAGTACATAAATACTGGGGAGTTGCTCCAGTAAAAGGAGTCCAGGGACGTCAATGTGGTATGTCGTGGCATCATGAGGTATCGTGATTTCATCCGAAGCCGGTGCTTTTCCAGATGCTAAATCTGACGCTTGCTTGCTGGTAGTTTGTGACTCGTGGGTGGATGACACCCAGGAATGTCAAGAAAGAAATTGGGGGCAGACCAGCGCAGCAGAGTGTGTAATGAGAAAACTGGCCACGGATACAGGATTCATGCATTTTATTCTTAAGTTAAACAGTTTTCAAGAAAGGTAATAAACCAGCAGGCAGTTGTTTCAAAATCCATCTACTACTCCATCTACAGGCAGGGTGTCAAACTGCAGCCCTCACTGGAATGTTCTTCATCAATTGAAACATATGCTAAGGTCCACCAGGAAATGAACAGGAGTCCCCTGATCTTCAGCACTTAATTACATAGATAGCACAGCTCATTAATTTGATGCAAAGGAGTAAAGCATTTTTTTTCCAGGTTGCTGTGCTGAACGACCACCAGGATGTAGTGAGCCTTCTGCTGCGTGACGGAGCAGACCTAAGTGTGAAAAACGAGGTACAGGATGGGTGTCAGGCAACCTCTGCAGTCTGTGAGGTTTCAGGTTACTCAAGTGAAGGTCTTAAGTTTTCTAATTTAAACTCAAATCCACTCATTTCCTTTTTTCCTCCTTCAAATGTAGTTTGGCTCCAGCGCCGCAGAAATGGCGAGAGCGTTTGACAGACAAGTGAGTGTTTCAATAATGGCATCAGTGAAAATTCCTTAAATTATGGTTTCAATTACGATTGCTTTTTTCCCAGAAAATTTTACATATTTTGGAAGAGAAGAAAACCCGGTAGGACAAGGCAGCAGTGCCGTGTCCTGGCGACCATGTCTACCTGACCCCCCTCCAGCTCCCGTGACCCTAACAAGCCACACGTGTTACTCTCTTGTCTTACCTCTTGTTCCAAAGCCTCATGTCAATCACTCCAACTGCCTCTCATTAGCTCCCTCGTTAGTCTCATATATATGCGCTTCCCAGTCCTGTGTTCCCCAGTTTGGTCATTGACGAAACCTTCTTGTTGCCAGTGCCCTTCCTAATTTCCAGCCCTTCCGTTTTGGTCCCTCGCGGTCCAGTTCACTTCCATGGTTAGTTAATTTAAGTCCAAAATAAACCCATTTTGCTTTGCTACAACGCCTGCCCTCAAGTCCTTTGTCCCTCAAGTCATGACAAATAGTGCATAAAATGTTTTTGTTATATTGCTCATTTATAAAATGTTTTTTTTTAATTACATGGTTAATCGTTTCTTCAAAGTAACACTAGACTGTATTTGTTATTTAAATCTATGAGTGATTAAAAAGATTAAATTGCTCTTTAAACTGCAGTTTATTTTAGCTAGTGGTTTGATTTCATTTTTTATTTTTTCATGAAGATGAAACTCACAAAAAAAGATTTAAATAAACATATTTATTGTCAGTAATTTACCATATTGACCAAATATGAATGAAAAAAAATGAAACAAGCTATTTTTATAGAACAAATTTATTAATTTAGATTTATATTCTTAACATTTGAGTCCTTGAAATGTTCCAGATGGTCTCCAAATTTCAAAATACAAAACCTGGATAGCCAAAGTACCTTTCATACATGGTTATCTAATGCTCATTGCACTTAGAATAATTAGCTAATTGTTGTGTTTGCCTGCAACACTAAATGGTAATATAAAAGTATACACAGGAACAATGTAAGAATACGGATGATAGTGTACATATGCAAGACATAACGGCCTTCAGTATTAGAATAAATTCACAAATTTACTGGAAAGTGTCGATAAAACGATGGCGCATACGTTGCTTGTTGACTGTACTGTTTAACAGGTTTTTTTTTTTAACGAGAAAGTCTTCAAAATTGAAAAGATAATGGGACAATGTGGCTGCAGAGCAGTTATTTTCCAGCAGAGGGCACTATGCCCAAATCTATTTACACGGGGCAAAGCTATTTAAAAGATCCGTACGATGTCCAGCCGAAAAAGTGAACTGTTAAAGATATATACACTGTGTAACACTGTAAAAAATATTAATGCAAAGAGGTTAAGCGAAGGTTATTCAGTCATATAAATGTCCCAGACTCCCAGTTCTGGGGAATCATTTGCTTATAGGCAATCTGTTTGATGGGAATAACAAACCCCAATTTAACTTGGTTCAAGTGATGCAGCACAGCGACAGACAACATTGCATGTAAACTGCTTTTTTTTGTCCCTTGTGATGCTTCCCTTTCCAGAGGCTGCCCAGTACAGCCAAGGTCAGTGAGCGGCGCTGTCAGTGGCTGTAGAGCTTCGGCAGATGTGCCTTAACACCGTTCTCATGTGACCCTGTCGACCAGATTCACCACTAAGTACGTCTCGTAGCATCTTCCGTACAAAGTGTGCTTAATGGATTCTTAATTGTGCATTTAGGTTCAGGTCAGGGAACATCTCAGTAGACAATCAACCTATCGAACTGTAAGGTTCCAGTGGAATCTCGAGGAACAGCGAAGACATGCAGTGCAAAAACAAAAAAAGATGTGCATCCTATTTTCAAAAGCGGCCCACGTTTAACAGTTAAGGAAAAATAAAATCGATTTCATGGTGACTTTCCCTGAGGGCCTTCTTGAAGGATTTGCTCCATGGGGGGAGAAAACCTTGATGGATTCAAATTTATTTCCAGATAGTCATGGTTCCCCTTGGAGTCGACTCTGCTTGTTGTTTTCTGTGCTGGGGGGGGGGGGACGCAGACTGACATTGTGCAGGCAGGATGAAGGTCAATGTGATCTGGCACGTCTTCTGGAGAGCTCGGCCAATCAGATTGTGTCGGCGCGCTCCCTCGCCATGGCGACCGAATGGCTTTTCAGTGAACGCATGATGCTGACAGTCGAGTTGTTCCATCTCCCCCCATGTTCTGTTGCTGCAAACTTTTACTTATTATTTTAGCTTTTTATTTTTTTGTTGCCAGGCCACTGGGGGCGTTCCGGTTCTGGCCGCGGATGAGTTGGGAAATGGGCCCGGTAGATTATGGCCTGTTTGCAACAGCCAATGCCATCCATCAAATATAATGGCCCTTAATCGAAGTGAATTTGCTGTTAGAAGACCGATAACCACAGCATCTGCCCGTCCTGCGAGAGGCTTTCATTTCAAGCCACAGCGTCGGGGGCATTTGGATTATTGTCTCTAACTCGTGTGATTCCATCTCAAAGGAATGATCCATCCATCCACCTTTTAACCACGTATCTCAGTCTGGGTCAGCGGGTCAAAGAAATGATTCACATCCTTATTTCCTCACAAAACAGGCCGCAAGAACTGGAAAATCATGGTTGCATCGTCTTGTTGGCTTGTCCCTATAATGTTGACAGCATTCACGCTCACTCAACCACAGCTTTTAAAGATTAAACTATGTAAAACACACCACAGTCCTTCTCCAATCTGTGTATCACGTTTCTCCTTGCGAGGAGCCACTGACCTCCTTTTACGTATGGTGAAATGAATGTAAACAGCCATTGGAGGAGCAGATGCTCCTCTGTAAATTGTCGAGGGAACCATCTCGTTTCCGATCGACTCTTCAAAGGCTTCCAGTCACGCCTGGCTTCCACAGCCCCAGCGTGCTGCTCCACCAGATCGATGTCACAGATTTCAGACAGTGATATTCAGCTTTTTTTTTTTAAACCTTTCTCTCCTACATCTCCCCAGTTCGAACGACACATCGTAAAACACCAAGGTAGCGACGCACCAAGGTAAACCAAACACTCCATCGGTTGTGGCGCCAACACTCGTTTTTGCTCGTCAAAACAAAAAATGGACAACAGGAAATCGTCACCGAAGCTGTTGTTGAAAGTGTCCACCACAGTGCACTGCATTTTAATAAATACAGAACAAAAAATAATTTACATGTACCTGGACGGGCTGATCTATAGCACCATACAGAGGCCAGCGCTCATATGTTGGCCACTTTTGCAAACCTCGGGGATTCACAGGGATTTTCCCGAGTTTCGTAGTGCAAACGAGTGTCTCTGCCTGTGGGCGGGGCTTCAGGTGTGAGCTTTCAGCTGGAGGGCTTGGCGTTGGCCGGGATCCGCGGTTTGGGCTGTGTGGGGGGTTTCAGGGACGAAGGTCTGAAAATGACAGGGGAATCCATGAGGTTCATACCACGTTTATGAAACGATCCGCTGAAACGGTTTCCAAAACCCTCACCTGCTCATGAGAGGAATTGCCGGCAGAGGTTTGGGGACAGGAACGCAGGGGATGTGGATGGGGACAGGGACCGGGGAGTGGGCAGTGGAGGGGCTGCGGGCCACCCTGGAGCCCCTGCCCACTGGATCCGCCGGGAGCGGTTTCTGCGGCGGGCTGGGTCTGTCCACGTCCTGTGAGTGACATGGCGTTAGTGCCAAACGGATGCAGTGCTGCCATGGCAACAGTGTAAGACAAGGATCCAAGCTGTCACTCAAGGCCACACGGGGATCACCCTCGGCCGGGTTCAGAAGAACAGCCTGTCAAAAGGGATTCACTCCTTCACGTCTTTTTGTCCCATTGAATTTTTGTCATTTCCACAACCGACTTTAGTGGAGATGGCCTTTTAATACTCTTTTTGATTGTATACCAAACCTTACATCAATATATACAGTATATAAAGGTCTTGTTAAAATCACAGAAAATGTTTAAAGCTATTTATCTGGGTAGTTAATGCAAATTTGCGAAAAAAAAAATTATTATTTGAAGATATGCAAATTAAGAGTAATACAATAAAAACCAACAAGTTTTTTTTATCCCGTTCTCCAAAAAGTCAGTGATACCTTGTTGCATGGCTAGATGAACCTGGCTTCAGGTCCAAAACCTCTCCCAGCAATTCCACGTTAAATTACACCACCAGCTGAGTTAAATAGCATTTAAATAGCATTTAAATAACTCAGTGAGGTACTGATTAGCTATACTAGGCATGCTAGTGACTCAGTCTAAAAATGCATGTCACATTATTACACATAATGAGGTGACTATAGGAGAGGTTTTGAAATGACTAAGCTGACACACTTTGACAAATATAAACTCATAGTTTTATACCAACTGGGAGATCTTATAAATATAATGTTTTCACTGCGTAAGACTTTTGCACAGCACTGTCTATTTAATGTAACAGAAATACATCCTTCCTGTACTACGAGACAAAAGAAATCGATGCAAAACGTGTCGCAGCCACTAGAAGCCGCACTCATGCAGCCGCGCATGCCTGGGTAACCCCAAGAGCCGCATAAACGTGATGCGACAGGGTGCTCTCGTGTGTCACTAATCTTCTCGGAGGAGATGAGATGGCGATAAACGTCTGGTAGCTACTTCACAGCTGCTCCACGCTGATTTGTGCAGAGAATGTGGGAGAAGGCCATTTCCTGTCCGTAGGTGCCAACCTCGAGTGCAGTGAGGCATCCATAAAGAGAACAGCTTGGCACGGTTATCTGCTGGTCAGGCGGTGATTATTTATTTTTCTGTCTTCTCTTTTCTGCTCTTTGGGACAGACTTCTCAACCTTTACCGCTGCTTCCTGAATCGTCATTCCCAGCCTTTGTCTTTTCTGATATTCTGCACACTGATAATTTTGAAGTGCTGAGATCCGGCTGGTGTTCGGCCACGTCTTTGTCCCTCTGGAAGAAAGCTTAGGCACCTCGTCTACCTGCTTGGATTATGGCAGTGGTTCTCAAACTCGGCCCTCGGGCCCCACTGCCCTGCTTGTTTTCCTGCTATCCCTGCCCCACACACAAGTCCCAGCTGTCTTTCAGCTTCTGATTGCCTGAACACACCTGATCCAGGTAATCAGCAGTGTGCAGGGCAGGGATAGCTGGGCAACAAACAGGGCAGTGGGCCCCCGAGGACCTAGTTTGAGAACCACTGGATTATGGGTACCAAAGTGGTGCAATGCCAGGGACTCCCACTAGGGGGGTGAGACTGCTGCAGAGCTTCACCGGGACCACTGCCCTCAGATCGCTGCAGTGCTGTGATAACGGCATTTAACCAAGGACACCAGTGGGCGGCTGGGGGGGGCAGCCTCAGTGTCTCACGTCACTGAACCATGCAAGTGGAATCCGGGGTGGGGGGGGGGGGTGTTGTTGATTTCATGTAGGTGTTTACAAAACTGCTGACAGAAAAATTCTTCTGCTATTCTGTTATTCTTGATTTATTGTCTCTCTTTCTTCAAACAACCCTGATAAATTGAAACTACGACGACTGAGCTTCCGGTAAAATTCCAAATATCACCGAATAATGGAAAGTATATTTACAGTTAACCGTAACTAGAGGCTAACGCTCGTCGTTATAAGCCTGATGCTAGCATAATATAGCTAAGTTTACAACTCGCAGTGCGGCGCTGACCGGCCTGCTGATTGGCACAAGTGTATCGACATGCTGTAATGTTGCCGTAGCGCCACGACAGATACTCTGAGCCTCAAATGTCATGAGGCTACATTCAGAACGTTGTGACCTAGGGGGAGGGGGCAGGGAATTAGCCAGATGGGGGCTGAGTAGTAAGTAGGTTATAGTGTTGTTCGTGTTCTTGTTCGGTGAGTCGCTTCCCTGGGAACGTCTGATACTGGCCTCCTGCTTTACATGCACAACAACCTCTCAACAGACACGTCACAACAATCCAGCGGCTAAGGACCCCCCCCCCCCCCCCCCCCACCGACACGAGGGGTCCTGTGCGTCTCACGTATGACGGGAGCATGGGAGATAAAGACTTGGATTAACATGATTTAACTCCTGGGGGATTATGGGTAAGAATGGGGAGGTTCGCTATAGTAATTATCCAGCTGTATAAACAGGCACGATGTGAAATTGGAAGCAGGGCTTCGTTTAAGATACATGGGGGGGGGGGGGGGAGCAGTTGTTGGTTCAAATTCCAGGAGGGTCTTTCTGAAGTACCTTTGAGTAGGATATTGAATGTGAAAGGCTCCAGTGAGACATCCAGTCATGGAAATGTGCGAGAACCGTACGCTGTGCTGGATAAAACGTCAAAGTATCTACCGGACGTCGAATGAAAATAAGCCGCAACCGAACCAAACAAAGAGTGTCGTGTTGTCACTGCAGCCAGGACACTTACCACGCTGGCTCTGAAGGAAGTCTGACACGGGAGAGTCCGGAAGGCCACGGCCCGAGGCAGAGAGCAAGCGTGGGATGCGGCAGGCTGTGGCTGGGGGCTGAGATCCGGGGATAGGATGGTCGGGTGGCTGATGACGATGGGCTGGTACTGGGGCAGACGGCGGAGGTTCTGGTGGTGAAAGGCGTGAGCTGGCAGGGCGGGCGGCTCTGAACCGCAGGGAACCGGCTGTGGGTAGATAAGGCAGAAGCCACCGTCAGTCTCCTCCCCTCCCTCCTTCCAATCTCAGCATCCAGTTGACCAAGTCTCTTTAAATACTTACACATATTACCATCCAGGTACCAGCATCCCACTCTCACTTCCAAACAGAGACTTCGTCTCATTTTTCCCATCAACTTACACACTACCACACTTGACGTGCATGTTCATGCACTTAGAGCAAGTATTCAAGGGTGTCCCGTTCCTCAGATCAGCCAAGTACAGAGCGCTAGAAATGCACTTTATCTACACTTTGGCAAATATTGCATGATAATGGCCTGACTAATGTTTACATTGAGCACGAGAAAGTCCACCAGCCTATCAGAGTCCAACATGCCTCTAAAGGAGTTTCAGTTTAAGTGTGCAAAGTTGTATAAAGTCAAACACAGCCAACACAAATAACAACATAGTTGTAGCATGTCTCTTGTTTACCTCTTCGGATATCAAGTGTGTCCCATTGCGTTCCAGAAATCCCAGCACACTTGAGCTATTCACATACACTTGCACACTTTGCGTCTTACATCAACATACATCAGTGAAGTGTGTAGTATCTCAGTGCGCTTGACCTTAAGTGGGGTAAATGGGACACTTTTACCCCACTTAAATGTTAAAATTGCACATTCAACACCTGCGGTCAATGAGTTAACCAGCCAGACGGAACATTATTACCCTCAGCAGAAACTTCCTGCATTTCCCAGCTGGAAAAGCACAGGGACTCTACAGACTCTCTTGGGTGCTGTGCTCCGTAAGAGGTAAGCCTCAGCACCTCAGTCTACGTGCACAATGCACACCTTCCGGGATATTCTCCCTCCCTTCTCCCTCCATTTTTTTTTCTGCTACAGCACCCTCAAATTTTTGCAATGTAAAATTTAACACATGTAAAAAAAAATTCTGGTATACAGGCAGATTTTAGGGGACCATTTTCTACATGCTGAACAAACAAGCGAATGGAGCGGTAATCACTGGATTAAAATGATCTCCAGTTCTGTCAGAAAAAAAGCTAATCAAGCTCACGGCACACTCAGATTTGAAAACAGTTTAACCAAGTGTTTAATTGCACAATGCAAAACCAAACAATTGTACGACAGTCTAAAACAAATAGAACTTTGTTTCACCTTAAAACAACTAAACAAACACACTGCACTCCAAAACAAACGTATACTATCTTAAAACAACTGAACAAACATACTGAATTCTAAAACAAATGTACATTACTTTTTAATAGATACAAATGAACTACAAAATGTTAAACAAAGCAAAGAATCGTGCTGTGCTCTGAATGGAATAAACATCAGGCACTTGAAAAGCAAGGATATGCTACTTTAGAAAAAAGGTCCCTGTCCTTTGCACCGAGCAAATGGATTGAATCGGAATGTTAGCCGACTTTTAGGAAATGAGAATGGAGGTGGTTGCGGCGTTGAAAGATGCAGGATTTAAGGCTTTTGTGATGACCAGAGTACTTGGTAAAACACACAAGAATAGGCCAGAGAAAGGGTTAATGGAGAGGGTGACTCAGAACGTGTACGTGGTTGGTCCCCCCCCACTCCCCCCTCACCACACGAAAGGGGAACATCTTTATCAAATCTAGAGGCATGGTTTGTGGAGAACATAGTGTGGGAAAACAGTTTGGGAGACACATACCTTATATATGCTGGGGCTCTGGGATTTGCCTGGGGTGGGACAAGATGGGGGGGGGCGATACCCAGAATGCATCTGGCTGGATCTGGCTGACCTTTTCTGACCCATGGACCTTCACAGAATACAGCCATAAAAAAAAATTAATTCCTTTATCTTCCACTCTCTTTTCAGGGCATGTATGAGGAGGTAGGTGATGCTCCAAGCTGGACTCGACACCCCCCCCCCGGCCGTGCCTCAGCTTCTCCATCGTGCTCTTCTTGCCGCTGCACGCCAGACCAATGAGGGCCCTCCTCTTCAGGCAGAGGACGAGGCCGCCCAACAAGAAGCTGAAGATGGCCGCCGGAACACCAACCGTCACTTCGTGGCCGTCACCTTGGAAACGGAAACACGCGTCGCTACAGGAAACCTGCGCGATATTGACTTCCAAGTAATTATACGATTGAAACATAAAAATCATTCAATTAAGGGCTGCTTTCTGCAAATATAAATGCCTAATTGAATATCTGTAAAAATATGTATAATAGATGCTGCCGGTTGTGCAGCCGGTAATCGACTGGAACTGAGGCTAGCTTCATATCTCAGGTGGAAGATTGCCGTTGTACCCTTTTGGCAGGGGCAGTTCTAGGTACGGGGGGCAATAAGAGGGGTCATAATTCATACAGAGGGGCCAACCCTAACATTAGCCTATGAAATGTTTTGAATTGGTGAGTGGGAGGGGAGCATCCCTGCGGTCCCACTGCTGTGTACGCCCTGCCTTTTAGTGAATACCCAGAACCACTATGGTAGAAATATCTTCTGTACAAACGGACAAACGTGTAGACAGATCGAGCAGTTAAGTGAGCCGAATACCGAGGCTTTCAGGTCCTGTTTCCGTGAAGAACATTCAAGAACATCGCCGGACAGCTTCTCTTTGAGGTGTACGTACGTCATCCCACTCGGAGGTAAGAAGGGGAGAATCCCCTTAGCCGTACCTGCCAGCCTCATGGGGCCACTGTCCATGCTGCCGCCAAAGCCCGACTTATCACAGAAGGGGGGGGACCAGTGCGCCTCACAGTGGCAGTTTTTATTGTTGTTACACACCTGTGGGGGTATTAGAACTTGTGTTATGGTTACAGGTCAAGCACAGAATAACACAAATGTCACTATTACAAATCAGGCAAGTATATTGGAACATAAACATTGCTGTTACAGACCAGCTATACATCACCCTAGTTGTTATTAAACATGCTACAATACCCTGGTTTTTTGTAACAGAGCTGCCAAAGATTATACAACACACTGGTTGCTGTTGTAGACCAGTAAAACATATAGCAATACTATTTGTTGTTACAGAGGAGGAAAATATATTACAGTTCCCTGAGTGTTATATGATCCGGTCAAACACATCAAATCACACTGCGAGTACGAATAGACTGCAAGTCAGTTCTGGTACTATTACGGACTCGGACTGATACCATTAAATCTCAGGGAATCCTAGTACTGGGCTTCGTGCTCCAGTCTTCAGTCTGGTGCTTAACCCCAATTTACCGCAGTAATAATATGGAGCGATATAAATGCATGAAGTAGAAATGTAAGACATGTGAGTCACTTTGGGTAAAAGTGTCTGATAAGAATCCAGATTAGGTAATTAATTATGGGATGGGCGATGGTTCATCGTCGTCACGGTGAGCGACTCCCCCTGTTTTTGACACGGTCATGACGGCAGCGCAGTGGGGGGGGTGAAGAAAGATTCCCTGTATGGAAGTAATTAAGGCCAGCTGCAGGCGGTTTCAGGGCGACAGCGATCAGTGGGGGGGAGGGACATATTGATGAAAATTCCAAGCCTCTTCCAGTAGAAGGCGCTAACATCCCGCCTGTGGGGGCACGAGGACCCCTACGCCGACACTGAAACCAGGTCACACCGTCTGCTCCATCTGGGCCCACCCACACCATCGCCACAATGATACCATTAACTCACTTATTAACTAATTATCTCATTAACGTGTCCTGTGACAATGCACCCTATCTCAATGCCTCATGCAAAAGATAACAGCCATTAGACATTAAAGGCATTATGATGCCGCTGGAGACTTTGGCAAAGCGAGCTTGAGCTGGGCTCTCCGTGCGTCACTAACAGTGTCCACCCATTCGGTGCCCGCAGGACAGTGGATAGTGAATAGCTCTTTAAGGCGGACATAAGCGAGAGCATTACACAGACCTGCGGGTAAAGGGAGATTAATGAGGACGTGGGATTCCAGTCACGCCGCTTCGGGGCCTGTCGAGCACACATGCCGTGACCGCATGCCGGTAGTATGCTGGATGCTAAAAGGACAGTGGTGTGGGGGCTTTGAAAGGGCTTATCCCCCCCCGCTCCCCCCCCCCCGGCCGATTCTCCCCCCGGCCTCTGGGATCACTCACCCCCCCGGCCCGCTACACTTCCCTGAGCACTCGTGCACCCCGAACACGCTGACATTCTGGCACCGTCGGTTCAGGCACATCTGGGGCAAAAGGACAGAAAGATTCAGGAAATGAAAGCTAGGGCTGGGGGTCAGCACTCCTTTCTGCTGCACAGTATTCGTGCAGCTTTACGGGACCATCCCAGCGCTTTCAATGTCAGAAGGGATTATAGGAACATGATGTGCGACTTTTTAGAACGTGTTCCGGACGCCAAATTCAGAATGAGTGTCTTTCCGAAAAAGCATAAAGTTACTCTTTTACTGTTTTCAATTTTAAGTGGTCAAAGACAATTTAGAAATCACTACTTTCTGATTTTATTTGCATTTTACATAATGCCCTGACTTTTTCAGAATTCAGGTTCGTGACTACAGAGCAGTCAAAAGGTGATTATGCGAGCAATCTAGGCAGAGGCAGGGTCACAAAGGCGCTGACCCCAGCTGAGAGCTGATTGGCCGCCGGAGTGCTCCGCCCCCTATCATTCATGCTTCAGGACATATCATTGGCTAATTGTAAGGTCTGTCCCTCTGTATATATATGACCCCTCTTATGACCCACATCATAAAAAATCCTACAATGGCCCCTGAATCTAAGTGTGACTGTAGGTATGAGGGACCTTCTCTACACGCTCCACACGTGTGGTTCTGCTCACCATGCCGTCTCCACATTTGGTACCAGCCAGTACCAGGCCTGGGTCTGGCATGTCGTCCCCCAGGTACACGTGTGTCCCGCGGCACAGGATCCGCCCACCTTCCTGCAGGGGGATGTTGGTCTCTATGGAGACGGCGTTCGTACCAATCACAGGCCGGGTGGAACCTCCCTGACATTGAATCTTCCCACACTTGGCATCGCTGCAAAGATACACGATGGTCGCCAGTCACAGTGAGAGGTACAGCATGCTGCGACTAGCCCCCAAAATGCAGCCCCCCCCCCAACCATCACACTCCCCAGCAGGAAAAGCATCCGATGAATTTGCCATTTGCACCTCTGTCTTCCCTGTAACTTTGAAGGTTTGTGGCTTCTAAATTGACCGATAATCCATTTTGTGCCAGTTAATTCGCTCGCCACGGAAGCCTCTCCGAAGCGTGAATGTTGGGATTCTGTCTGAGTTTTTCCTCTCTGGTTCCTGCTCATTACAAACTCTCATCAGATATGCGTTACTCACACAAGCGCTCGCTCACATCCTGTCAGATCCCACGTCATTAGGGCAATTACGTAAATGATGAGACGACCGATGAAAGATTTAAAGGATATGGAACTGAAAACCGTGAAAAAAAACTTCAAGTAAATCATCAAAAGCATTATCTATCCGTTCAAGTGAGAGTAAAGTCGATCCGAAGGCGTTTTTTCTGTTGGGTTGTTGTGCGGTGCCCCCTGCTGGATGACGTGGGAACTCAGCCCTCACCATGGCTCACACTTGGCAAACGAGCCCCTGGGGTCCTTGCCACAATTCCCATAGGGGTCCCCAGCTGAGTTCACCCGCTCAAAGCAGATTCCCGGCGCTGGCTTAGCACCTGCAGGAAAGGACAGCGTGCATGTGAGAATCAGCGTCACCTGGCACCAGAAGGTTGTTAGTTCCAGTCCCAGGAGGGAAACTGCCTGAAGGGGGCGCTGTCCTCACCGGGGCCCCACAGCGTGATGCATTGCTGCTCGTGGGTCTGGCAGACGCCGTTGTAGCAGTAGCCGTCCATGCCGTGGCAGGCGTGCCCGTCGTGGAGGTAGACGTTGGCGGGGCAGTGGGGGCTCGTCCCTGTGCAGAATTCTGGCAGGTCGCAGGAATTGCTGGACTCCCTGCATGGTGTGCCCGCTGGCTTCAGCTGGGGGTGACGCAAAGATGGGGAGGGATTAGGGGCAGTCTAGGGCACGCCTCCCCTTTCTGGGGGCCTCAGGCATTGGGGGGGGGGGGGCGGGGATTACCTGGCAGTCCTCACAGCACTGGCCGTGCGCGCAGAAGGCACCAGCTTTCAGAGTGCAGGTAGTGGCGTTACAGCAGGGATTCATGCACTCCTGTAATGGGGAGGTGGGAGGTGTTGTGGGGTGGGGGGGGGCATAACAGGGACGACATTAGTTAAGGTGCGAGGCTGCATGACCGCGACCGTGATGTGATGACCATGAACCGCGCACAAAGCTGTGTCGGAGACGGCCTTCCCCAGGGTGGGGGGGCGAGGGGGGGGGGAATGGCTCCCCAGAAACGGTTAGTCAGCCAGTGCTGCACTGGCACATTCTCAGGCAATCAGCAGGAATCGGGAACCTCTTACTCACACTGCAGACTGTGGGAACCCGCATGGGCGGGAGGCCATGGAGAAGACGGGGGGGGGGGGGCGGGGGGGGGGGGGGGCCATGATGTCAAAGGCAGACAGTCTGACCCGGCGGCGTCTGGGTGCCGTCTCGATGAGAGGGGAGGGGCGGCTCCCCCCCGCAGGTGAGGGCACGGTGCTGCGGTTCTCTGAAGCTTAAGAAGCTAGTGTCCCATTAAAGGGGTGTGTGTGTGGGGGGGGGGGGGGGGGGGGGGGGGGGGGGGGACTGATGATTCACACCAAACAGACTTAGACTAAGCCCAGATTTTAACGAGGCCCTTAGTGGGGCCACCCTCTAGCGGTGCCAGATGTGGGTTCCAGGTACCGGTTTGGGGGGGGGGGGGGGTGTGGTTGGCTGTGGCCTCATGCAGCTGTCAACGTATTGTCAGTGGGGGGCGGAGGGTAAAAACCCACAGCCACTGTTCATAACGTCCAACGCAGATGTGGTCCGTGCCTTCGCCTGCGGGAAGAGCCCTGTCTGGCTTTGCCGTCGCTGGTGTCTGCCACCGGGCGTTCCTCGGGGCATTTTAACATAGATTTATTCACCAAACTGCACAGACAAATAAAAATGTCAAATTTGCTGCAAGCATCCAAACGCGTAATGAAACATGTTCTGTCAACATAGCCCCACCGTTTGAGCAAAGAAGGCAGGCCAGAGAACTTTCTGTTGAGTCAGTTGGAACGCGGCCTACTCTCACACCATCCACCTGTGCAGTGTTGTGATAACACACCCCCCCCCCCCCCCCCCCCCCCCCCCCCCAGGGATTCACAAATCCGAGGCCTTTGATGGACATTGTCTCAGAATGTGATCCATCATCTCCAACGGGAATGAAGGAGCTGGAAGCGACTGTCCCGATCGACCCGCACATCCTGAACCACTGAAGAGCAAACGAGCGGCTGCAGAATTCCGGCGATGTTTCGGAGGTGCAAAGGAGCGTTTATTTTCAGGACAGCACCCCATGAGGAATGAGGAGGGTCCGTCAGACCCGTGAGCTCACTGATACACTCTGCACATATGCTAATAAAGTTTTGTTTCCATGGAAATGTGTCGGTTGTGCTCTGTTGTGATGATGCAGTCAGAGTGAATCTTTTCTTCATTATATCTTTATGGTTCACTGGGGACAAACTTGGGCAGGGAACCTAAATTTTATACTTATGTATTTTTTTGCAGATTTATATCCAATTTAGATATTTTTGGCACTAAATCAGACTTGACTGTCTCCCGAGGGCATGCAATCGGAAAGTGACTGATGTGACCTCGTCTGGCTTGCCTCCTCCATCTTCACACGTGCCATCGGACCTGAAACGGTTGACCTCCCTCTCCAGGGAACCCGCAGTTTCCTGACTGGCCAGTAGAGGTCAGTGCAGTGGCCACCCACGGTACCCCAGCTTATGTAAACCCAGCCTTCCTTTTCATAATCTTGCCAATGATGTTCCCCTGCGGCAGGAACTCCTGGTCTTGATGGGCAAAGTCTGCTGCAGAACCCAATCAGAGAAGGCGGCGGTCCCTTTAGCAAGGAAGCTACTTCAAAACTGCAGTTAATGCTAAATTACTGGTGTACTGATCTAAACAAACTTCTCTGTCCTGTGCAGCAATACAAAATCCTATACATAAATTCTTATCTAAGGGATCATAAGCATTTGACCACAAGCTAAATACTACAGTGAAAATCAGAAGAAGACCCCTGTTTCTGTTGTGCATTTGGGGCCCCTGGCAGGACCTTACCTCCGGCTCGCCACAGTCGCACTCCTCGGCCTCCTCCACGTAGCCGTTGCCGCACTTCTGCCCCCCGTAGAGCACCTTGACCTCGGGCATGTTGAACAGACACATGCCCACTCCCTTTTCCAGACTGGCTGCCAGATCTTTCTTACTGCAGCTGCTGAACACCGTGGGGAAGGGATACCTGGTGAGGAGGGAGGGGGTGGGGGTCGAATCCCAACTCAATCGTGTGGAAGACAGACTCGGGTCAACTCATACACATGCCCCAGTAACTCAGGAGGGTAAAATTAGTTACAGCATCATGATAAGGGGGAGGGGGGTAGTACAATCGAGTAGGTTAGGCTATTGTGACTGTGATCAGAAGGTCGCAGGTTTGAATCTCATGCTTGGCCGAATAGTCACATTGCCAAGCCAGTGTCTTCAAAACCTCCTTCCTTCCCCCCAAAAGTCATCCAGGTCAAATGGGTGATCCAGCACCCCAAGAGAGAAGAGTAAAACAGAATGGATTACAGAGAAAACCAAAGAAATCCTATGTATTCATCATTTTGATTCACAATCTGCAGCTGTAGCTTTAAGGAACCCACCGAGATTCACGGAGAAAAGGCATATAAAACTCTAACTGACAAGCAGGACAGCTAATACCTGTCCATTAACAAAAGTTGGAGCCCGTGGGTAATCTGTGGGTACTACTCCTTCCGGAAAGGAGCGTGTGCGCGTGCTGCTGTGTGGGGGGAGAGCGATTCAACGCTGAACTCAATCTGCCAGGGCTTTGTTACAGACGTCAAGCTGTTTCTAAGGCGTTGACAATGGAGCATGAGGGCCGCGAGCCTTATCTTGTGTTTGCGAGCCGCGCGCGTGTCACTCCCCCGACGACGCAGGAAGCCACGTCCACAAGGTTCCTGTCCCCGGGACTCGCCGGCGTTCCTTCCCACCCTCCGGCGAGCATTTCCAGACCGGGAAGAATATGACAGATGACAGCATCCTGGAACGTGACAGAACAGCCCGTGACGCTCCTGCCCCCCCCCCCCCCCCTCAGCTGGCACGTCGTCACACGGTCGATGCGGCGACTCGTCCGCTGTCAAAAAACAACCGGCGCTGGTACATTTCCTTATTTTTTCAAATGTTGCTCTGATCAGAGCAGCGGAAGCAGCTGGGGGCTCCGTGTGAACGGGAATTACAAAAAAGCTCGTGGGTGAAGCCCGTGAATTTTAAGGGTTTCTCAACATCCTGAAGAGTCGTTCGGGGATATTTACGACTGAACGGAAAACAATAATAAAACAAACAAGTGAACAGTGGGTGAAAAAACAAAGATTCTGTTTAACTTGTTTAGATATGGTCGTCAAAAAAGAAAAGTTTTTAGTGTATTTTGTTGGAGGTCGGCAGTACTCTGGAATCACTGTCAGCCTCTTCCCTCTGGTACGGGGAGTGGGGGCTGCCTATGGATGAATTCACCTTCAGGTGTGCCTCCTCCCCCCTCTCCTGGATTGGCATGAGACTCTAGAACATAGGGGAGGAATAATGGGGGGCAGGGGGCTGAAAGCATGCAGTAACCCCATCCACTCGAAGCCACCGCCGAAATCAATCCTTTCCCAAAGTCCTCTTGCCGTGGGGCTGTTTGTGACGGAGACGCTTGGAAGCTGATGGAGATAAAGAGGCGGAATCAGGTTCGGGAGCGATCAGGAGGCAGGAAGCGGGGGAGACGGCTCTTCTGCTTTTCTCTTATCAGTCATTCCCAGCAGTAGCCAAATGACGAAAGGGATCGAGTGGAAAAACAGAAGGAAGAATACGGCAGGCGGCCGAAGGAGCCCGCAGTGCCAGTTACCGTCTCCCCGGATGAAAATGATGGCCCATAGGGATGGACGGAGATCTCAAAGAGACCTCTACTCCAGCGCTCTCTGCAGGTCGTGACGTGCCACTACACCTCCGCCGCTGTACCTGCCGTGGTTCTGGGGAATTATACAATGGAAGCGATTTTAACGGGTTCTGTAGTCAGACTGGCAATTTCTTTATGAAGCGGCAATTCCCTTGTGGGCCTTTTTTCGCTGAGCTAGAGTACAAGATGCCTTTTTATTCTCTGAAAATGTGTGAGCCACATGGTTAGCTGGCCCCTGTGCTATCATGCCGCTTGGTGTAGGGGGTGGGGGGGGTGGTGGTTTGACATGCTGACGCATGACATACTCTCCGAGTCCCCTGATTGCACGTGGTCAGGAGTGAGATGCCAGGACTGGTTTGGGCTTATCTCAGATGTTGCATCACAACAGACTGTTGCCCATACTGTCATGGGGGGGGGGGGAAATTGCGGAAGGGGGGGCCATCCTTTCCACTTACACCCACCTTCCCAAGCTGCTCAACTCCCCCATCTCTATAATACGCCCCTTTCCAACTCCTGTGCTTTGCCAGGACATGTGCCCCACGCACCATGTGTTAAGGGAAGGTGTCAGAGGTGTGTAATTAATGGTTTTTAAAAATATATATTAAAAAATAAACAAACGCGGGGCCAAGCAGGCCTCTGTGTGCCGAGGTCACCAGCAGAGCTCCAGGGCTAGTCTGGGCCAACCCGTGGCTTACCGCTTGCCCAGAAAATGGCGCCCCCTGCTGGGGGCCAGGCTGCCATTGAGGGGCGTGTCAGCCCAGTCCACCGGCCTGCCTCATCCTGTCCCTCACCTGCCCAACCCGACTCTGGAGGGGTATTCCGAGAGCGACAGAATGCCCTACGGACTCCAGGAATGTGAGCTGACAGGACGGTGGTGGATGTCGGGGTGACTCGGGAACTGTTCGCTAGAGGTGATGTCCGCCTGCCCCCCCAAGACCAGCCATGAGGCTGGCCAGTGATAACACAAACAACCAAAGACCACAGGAGAGTCCTTTCAGCACAGCACTGAACGTCATGTTAGATAAACATGACATCAGCAGCAGCCCATCTCCAAGGTCTTCCTGGTGCTGAAGATGTCTGAGCAAGATGTAAGCAGAGGGTCAGCAGGTCCAGGAAAGAACTCGTGGGGCGATTTATGCCGTATTAATATCAATTTAAGCGTTTTAAGTCACAGTCCACACACACGCACATTCTCATGTTTACTATGCAGAGGCGGAGGTGTGAAATAAAACATTCCTCATGAAAAGCGTTTACCGTAAACCGTAAATGTGAAACAAGCCGCGAGTGTGAGGTATAACAAAAAATTAACAGATGATTAATTTCCTCAAGCGCCGTCGGAAAATGCGTCGTGACCGGCGTGACAGGGTGACGTAATGTGGGGACACGACCATGGAGTCACATCCTTTGATACCAGGAAAAAAAACACGTATCGGGATTTAGTGCCGAAGTTAAGAGCATCGTGAATTCATTAACTGATATGATCTGACGCTCTTCTCAGTACCGAGGACGTCTGGAATACAGATACACAACAGCTTTTCCGCTGATTTCCCCAGGGGATGTAATTAAACCGAGAGTATTATGATACGACCGTCATTTGGGACCTGAATCACGTCCATGCCTTGGGATTGGAGGAGCTGACGGATGACCATCCACCTGGAGCAGGAACAGTGGCCCTCTGGAACTCCTACAAAAGTCTCCCTGGCTAATCGACTCAAAGTGGCCCAACTTCGGAATATCCTACTACCGGGACACTATGTTTATATACCACTGTGTCCTGCCCCCCGTTTCACACTGTCAAGTGCTTTTTGCTTCTGAAAACCCTCCCCGTCACTGCTAACTGTGGGCTGCACCATGGTCCTGAAAGAACGTTATTTCATGCCACTGTATACCTGCATATGGATGGTATAACAATAACGTACACTTGGCTTGACTTGGCTTGGCTTGACTTGACTTGACTGGCTTGATTTGATTTGACTTGACTTGACTTGACTTGACTTGACTTGACTTGATTTGACTTGACTTGACTTGGCTTGGCTTGATTTGATTTGATTTGACTTGACTTGGCTTGACTTGGCTTGGCTTGGCTTGGCTTGGCTTGGCTTGGCTTGGCTTGGCTTGATTTGATTTGACTTGACTTGACTTGACTTGGCTTAACTGGAATATTGTGGAGATGCTCTGTCTTTTACCCGGGATCTCCAGCAAAAAACACATCATGCTAAAAGAGCATTACGACCGCTCTACGCAACGACTCAGGACTGCCAAAAATGTAAAGGCCCGTAAGAGAGAGCACCCCGCTCCAGTCTGATCTGGCATATGCTGAGCAAACTGGGAACCCCATTAGAAAAACAGCACAACAGACAATAAAACATGAGCCGGGCGTGATGTTTACCAGCAGCTG
The DNA here is from genome assembly GCF_023856365.1 of Brienomyrus brachyistius. Lineage (NCBI taxonomy): Eukaryota > Metazoa > Chordata > Actinopteri > Osteoglossiformes > Mormyridae > Brienomyrus > Brienomyrus brachyistius. The sequence continues at coordinate 5,944,895 of NC_064552.1, read as the reverse complement.
ATGAATTTGGGGCTCGGTGTCACTACGGTGATTTACAGCACTCCCCTGTGTGGTCCTGCTGCCGCTGGACCCGTAATAACAAAGAGGAGGGGGAACCAGCCCCCAGTGAATTCTCCTACACAGAAATGTGGGGCCCGCTCTTATTTCTGACCTCAAATTAACCCAGAACCTCCTCTCCTCAACCAGAGACAGAACACCGAGCGAGTAACTTTGCTGTATGATATATAAATCACAGGGAGTTTTTCACAAGTGAGGATTGGGACGAGGGCATGAGCGTGATAGGCTGAATCACCGCCACGGCAGGGAGATTCCTGACGTAGCTGTCTCGGCGAATCCGTTGCCCACCCATGTGACCCTATCAAGCGGCTTTCAAAGACAGTGAGCTGCCTATCCACGCTTCTCTGAATGTTTTTCACATAGACTCTTTGGAACGGAGCGGCAAGGTTGTTACTGCGAAGAAGTGGGGAATCCACCATGGAAATCAGCTCTTTGTTTCAGATTAAAATAGCACATTTCCCCCATTCGCTCACTCATACGCTTCCTCCTGACCGTTCTGGTAAACAGAGGATGTCCCCAGCAGTTACGATCTGTGTCCGCCATAGGGTGCCTGTGACCTCTCCAGTCTGCCCACTGCAGGCTCCAAACCCGTCTGCTCAGAACATTCCCATTTCTCTGCCTGGTCTGGAGGATCAGACAGGTCTCAGGGTCACACGTCAGTATCACTTAGGGTCTGTCAGAAATGAAATACCATTTAATCTGCTGTCTACACTCCCAGAAACATGACCACAGAATCCTTTTTGTACTGCATTTGCCAAAAGCCACAAACTTCCATCCCATTGCGTTATATAATGTTTGCCAGATCACATGACCCCGGTTTTATTGCCCCGTCTGGATCGCCAGGAAGCAGTCTCCTGCGTGGTCACCCACGACAGCGTGACCGGCTGTGAATTAGCGAGGAGACGACACACAGATGTTTACCAGGGGGTGGCGATGAACTG